>NW_019416474.1:2011-182448 GCF_000390285.2 Anoplophora glabripennis | reverse complement strand
TAATCAACATGTGCCTTAAATATAACTTACTGCAGAATATCTGTGTTATAATAATAATAATAATAATAAATGTTTCCTTTATAACGATGCACAATATTCAAATAATGCATGTCTCGTAAATAAATCTTCAGTTGGTTTAAATAATTAAGGTTTAATTTTCTGCAGTACCTTGAATTCTATCACAGCAAAAATTGGTATAGTAAGATTTTAGATAGTCCTGAATAAGAATCCGGTGCAGTTTTTGTCAAAAAAATCGCTAATATTACTTCTCGTTTTTTCTTCCTATAAAACGCGTCTTAGTTGGCCGTGACTTAGGCCACGAAAATACAGAAATTATACATTCTACTCCTTTTTCTGAGATTTATCAAACAAAAAAAAGTTGAAACAAATAGGTCAATAAATAACAATTTTACATGGGTGGCTAATGCTTAAGTGGGACACACTGTACATAATATATGCATATGTATTGTAAAATTTGTCCGGCGTAATTAGAACAATTATTATGTGCATGCGTTATGAAAACTAAGTTGTTACTACGTTATCAGTATTCACATTTCGTCACTTTAAAACTAATCGTTTTCAGGGGGATAGCAAAAGCAGGAGAGCCAAATAACCTTTCTCCTCTGTCACCCGGTGTATTATATATGGATGCGTCAGTGCACAGTACCCTTAGAAGGAAACAGAGGAGACTAGCCAGGGAAAATCCAGGGTTACTGGCGGCCATAGCAAAAGGTGCGAATAGTGCAATACACGAGTGCCAGTATCAGTTTAGGAACCAGAGGTGGAACTGCTCTACGCGAAATTTTTTAAGGGGGAAGAACCTTTTTGGAAAAATTGTCGACAGAGGTGAGTGCGAATACAATTTTTATATCACCTGTCACAAATGTACAGGGTGTCCCAGTAAAGAAGGCTAATCTGGTAAGTACAGACCCCTGGAATCAAAATGAAATGATTTAGTCAAAACCTATATTCAAAAATTCTTCCTTTATAACATGCAAACCGTTAATACTTAGTTAATAGTTTTCGTAATGATTCCAGATATTAAGTTTAAATTTGACACGGTTTTATTTATTCTATTACAGCTGTTACGAGTTTCTGGAGATTTGCGCACTCCAATAAAATCCTAGATACAGCGTGTTGAGGTTTTAAAAAAAAATTGATTTTTTGTTTATATCGCACACTACCTCACAGGTAGTGTAGAAAGAAGTCTAAATACTTTTGTTGATATGCACTTACTTTTAAACATAAACAAATATTCTTGTAATATTATCGTTAGAAGTGTCTGCCACAAGGGGATTGTATTGGTATGAATAACTTGAGAACGGCGAATCTTAGGGAAAAAATTAAAGTCACCTTTTTTACGTATTTTGTGCATTAAAATATAAATCAGTTACAATGACATGTAAAAAATGCAGTGGCGTAGGTTTTTTTGTAAAAAAGGGGGTGACCCCTGTCCAGTTGTACACCACTGGTTGAACCTTTAAAGCTCATATTTCAGGGAATATAAGGCCTACTATCATACATTATATGTACCAAATTTTATTGAGATCGGTTAATAGATTCCGGAGATATAAACAAAAAATCAATTTTTTTTGACAACTTCAACACCGTGTATCTCTAAAACGGTGGCGTTCCAGACCTATGTTTATAAGGCAAACACATATTATTTTAAAGAGATATATCTGCCCTCGAAGTTTCCTGCATAAAATTCGGACCACCCTGTATATTTACCTTATATATATTTTAATATTCTGAAAATAACACGGAAAATTTCAAGGCACGCACTTGCCGCGATAAACTGTTGCAGTAGTTCCGATAACAGAACTTTATTGGTTTATTCTTTTCTTGGAATTCTATCTCAACAAATATTGTACGGACTGTAACGTTACAACTAGTAGTTTCTAGCATTTTTGTTGATTTTATTACAAACCATTGTTCCTTCAATTGACTAATTTATTATGAAAAAACTGATTTAATAAGTTTTCGATTTTGCATTCCTCTATTGTAGAGATTTTTTTATCGGTGTCTTATGTTTCGAAATACATTTTCTTTTTGCTGAAGTTCGTTAACCGCCCTGAGGATTTTATCTCTATAATATTAATAATTTCTTGCAGCATAAATAATATTTTTCATAGAATCTCAGAAAACGTAATCCATTGGATTAAAATCTGGGTATCATGGTGGACAATGAACAGGAACATTTTAGCACCGTCCGATCTAGCGATTTAGAATTTGCCATTAACAAAAATATGTGAATTCAACTCTTCATTATGGTAGAAATGTGCATCAGTATTTAAATAAGTCAGTCATTCCCAAACCGCTTAGACTAGACAATGTGAAAACGCTCCTGTTCCATGGTCACCATGCTCTCCAGATTTTAATCCAATGAACTTTTTTTCTGATGTAGTATGAAGGAATTTCGTTTATGTCTAGGAAATAATTAATAATATTGAATCAAAGAATCTACTTTCAGCAGAAAGAAAATGTTCTTTTTTCCCTAATAAAAAAAAAGAAGGAGGAGTAGATTTCCATTATTACCTAATTTTGGGACCTTTATTGATAACGTACGAGTATTTTCATAATTTTAATTGCACTGTTGGGAATATCTAAAAATATTTTTTATAATTTGTTTAAAAAATCTCTATTTTTATTGAACATTTTTTATATTACATTATTTTAAATTCAGTGCACATCATGAAGCAGCCCATAGTGGTTATGTACTAATTGTCTCAAATTCGATGCCCCAGGGTTGCTATTGGCTAATAAAAAACGCGGATAAAAATTTCGCTTGGGGATTTGAAATAGGATCACTTTAGGCTTCCGTTTGAGACAAAAATATTACCTATTTCATTTCATGTTAGGGAAGACAGAGATAAACTTTCAAATAAACTTATTTTTGATATCTCCTTTTGTTTAAAAGTTACAAACATGGCAACCTCGAGTTTCATTTGTTTTCCCAAATGTACAAATCTCTATAAATTCGTCACAATTGCGATGGAATAAATAACAACTGTGTCAAAGTCAATTGAAAAGTTGAAATTAATTGTCTCCAAAATCATCAACGTTGCAAATTCTATTTTAATGCAAGGAAATATTTTTGTATACAATACATGCAAGTTTATCTAAATCATCTCATTTTGTTTCCAGAAGTTTGTGGTTACTAGATTGGCCTTCTTTTCTGGGATACCCTGCATTTTTTACATAAGTTACTTTTATGACTATATTATGTATACAGAGTGTATTCAAATAAAAGACCACAAACGCTACCAGGTAATTTCGAGGTCTAAAATTGCTCATGTTACTTATAGTTTCTTCATATGTTAGTTTAGTTTGTCAGCAAAAAGTTTAAGTTGAACTAATTGGTAGAATTCATGTTCCTCAATTTAAATTCATTAACGACGGTAATATTAAAAATTACATGATTTCAAAAAAAAAGTAAATTCAAATTAAATTTCTCACTACACATAAGTTTTGCAATAACTATTAATTTTGAAAAATGTTTCCAATTAAGGTACATTATTTTTTATCAATAGAACCACTTGCATAAAAGGGCACTGTGACCAAAAAAGCATACCGCTTACATAACGGCTAAACTGAGTTTGTACAGATGCAGTTGAAATACTGGGGGAGGACGTACTGAACCAGTTTAATTGCTCAAAAAACTTAATTTGCATAACAAAAAATAGGAAGGACTACACACCCCATTTCTCTAGCCATCGTACTTTGCGTTAGGGAAACTTCCCATTGAACGGACTCACTCTATAGATAGGTCTTGCCGCTAAAAATAAACGCAAGTACCTAGTGAGAGGTATTGAAATATATCTACAAACAAGAATGAAAAATGCGTAGTTAATAAGGCATTTACAACTGACACTCTATAGTTCGCGTGGGCCAGAGCTCTACAGGTGTCCTGCATTGTATTATTCAGGGTGGCAGGTAGATGTTAGCATACAAAATACATCTTCATTCTCATGATTTAGTAGTCTGCTAGATATTATATTGCTTAAGGTAGTTAAACCAATAAATAATAACGAATTTTTATTATCTCTACTGATCTTATATTGAATGTCGATTTTTTCCTGTGCCCTCTTTCACTTGATTAAACAATTCATCGTTATTGGGAATTTCATTTAGTTCTTGTAACAAAAATTATATTCTATCCAAATATTATTAAAAGTTTATTAGAAACAATCGATTTAACAATATTTTTAAATAATTTGCATTATTATTAAATATGTCACAATTTTGCTGGACAGTATTGTAATTAGAACAAATCCTATAAAGTGGGGTTTTCATTTGATATCTCATTGAAACTGGTTCAAGATAAAAGGTTCTGGAGATTCTAGTAAGATATGTTGGTGCATTCAAACATATTAATGAGAGAAAAGTAGGATTATCAACATTAACACTCAATATTTTGTGCAGAATGATGTGACCAGACTTCCTTCTACTCTTGAGGTACTTAAGATTATATCTTTCTCTTAACATATTCTTCTCAACTGTAATATCATATATTATACCAAATTTCTTATAGTATGTATAGAAAATTAATAATTTATTTTGCACTCACAGAACTGTGTCTATATAGCTAGTATAAAATGGACTATAATTGATTTCACAGTATTCCAATTGTGATCTAACGTAGAATATATACAGCTGTTCAATAGCACTTAAATTATAAAAATTATTTAGTATTACTTATTATAAATTCATATATTTTCATAGTTTTATTTATATGATTATTAAAATTAAGCTTTGTGTCAAATGTAATACCCAGATTCCTCACTGTTTCAAATCTGGATAACCGTATATCATATATTTTATATTCCTAATATGAACATAAGTGGGAAACCTTTTCTAGGGGGGCTATAGCCCCTTTAAAGTGAGCCACTGAAAGTTTTATTTTTTCAAGTATCTTTGAAGTTGTTGAAGGTAAAGCAATGAAATGTGAAAGTAGTTATTATATTTAGGTTTTTAATCAAATAATTTTTAATGAAGGGAGGGAGATTTGGCAAAATACTGCTCTCTTTTTATGAAAAAAAAAAAAAAATTGTAGTAAAAAGTGCTTTTAAATCATCTTGATGGGTTGCATCATTTGAGTAAAATTGATTTTAAAATGATATTCCGTGCTACAAAATGCTTTTTCTAAACACCAATTCTAATCGATGATAAGTGACGAAAAACAGGAGTAGGTACCTATTGATTATTTAGAAATTTCGTGAGAAATTTTAATGAACTCTAGAATCATAATATTGTTATGGGTTATGGTATTAATACCATTATACCCGTAACAAAAAAAAAAAAACTGAAAAATCTTGATTTTCTTAGAACCAAGAAAAACAGTTCTTATAAAAGCAAAGTTAAAGAAAGCCGTTGAAACAAAGATACAAAAGAAAACAGTGTTTGATTAATATTACTGAATAACAAATAAATACATTTTTTGTCCAACTTTTATCAATTTTTATATTATCTTAACAAATAAAACAAGCAATTTTCTAGTAGACATTTTTCACTATGAAGAAGGGAAATTGTACTTTATACAGGGTGATTCATTAATAATTGTAGATACGCTCTCTGGATAATATGGGCAGAAAATATGAAGAATTGACACAAAACGTTTAGATAAAATATGGCTCCTTACTGAGTTACATTTTTGAATAAAACCCCTGTAACTCCGTAAGGAGCTATATTTTATTTGAGCGTTATGTGTCAGTTCTTCATATTTTCAGCCTAGGATTATCCAGTTAGCATATGTACAATTATTAATGAATCACCCTGTATATATAAGAGGAAAATTAATTCCCTATTTTTGGTAGGAGTAATATTTATCTACAACCTCTCCAGTCTGCGACATCTTTGACTAAAATTTGGAAATTACTTTTCAGCGATTATATTCGCAACATAACAGTAAAATTGTAACATTAAGTTCTAAATTTAAATGTTTTATCTGGAAGGGTTTCGAAGATATTTGGAACGGTTTTCAGGGATTCATTTTTAAGTGGCTGTAGACCCCTTAAGGAGGCATCTCTCCGCCTATGTTTTATATATAAACTATTTGGACAGATTCTTGGCATAAAACAATTTTTTTATAAAAGTTGTTTAATCTGTTAATTTTTAACAAGAAAAGAAGAAGCAGGCTATGTAGTAATTTATAGGTTACAATTTTCTTTACGCTAAATAAATATGTACCATATAATACCTAATTAATATACCTAATTCATTTCAAGCTAATATTTGCGATAGAACTAAAAACATGTCAGTTTCATAAATTGGCGGTCCGAGAGCAAATGATATATTCGAGGAATGACTTCACCTAGATTAGTTAATTTAAATTTTATAATAAAGTCTTCAGTTTCTCGGAACATAAAGTGTTCATGTCAATTTTTACAGTTTATATATGCATACGTTTGCTTGATATCAGAATATCCCATTTGCGGAGAAAGAATTTCCCCATTTGTTTCTTAATATAGTGTAGAACTTTAGAAGGTTTACATATACAGTCACCCCTATTGAGTCTATAGTTTGAGGACAGTTGAGTCAGCTGAGCTTAAGAAGTCCAGTGTTACGGAAGATTAACCGAAACTGATACTGTCAAAAGTTTCCGAGAGCCTAGTTTGTTGTAAAAGCGATCGCTACTAGCCAGTATTAATAAAACGAGAAACCGGTGACTGAGCATTGATTAAAGAGTCAAATTACCGATCAATTGGGACTAATAGGCCGAGTTTATAAGATGCTTTATCAGGTAAAATAACAAATAGCGTCTAAGTTCCGTAGATCTGTCGATAAGGACTATCCGAAATACCACTTTACTTTTTTTCGATTCCCATATACCTGATTTTGTTACTAAATCGACCAATTTGGTGCTGTCTCAAGAATTATTTTAATTAAGTATCTGACAAATTGATCGCTTCGGACAGTCCAGATTCAGGTATTAATAGGCCATTAGCCAAATTAGAATAACGTGTTCTTGTTCAGATGTTCCAAATTTTATAGATAAAACTCGGACAATTTGTAAATCCATTGTAAGCTTTTTCATAAACGCCGTTCACTTTTTCTTTGTGAAAGTTACATAAGGTGCCTTTCCCAAATATAGACACTTTTCTAATACGAATCCTTGCTAGAGTTTAGTTGCTATCTTTGATGTAGTTTGTTTAATTGCTGTTAAGTTTATACTAAGGCAAACAAATTGTTTAAATCAATTTCAACTTAGAGAAAGTTACAATTAGATGAATTAAATTGGCTTCAATTTTTATATCCGCACTTTAAGTTTGTAGTGTCATGTACTTTTCATGAATGAACGCCATCCCGGTAGAAAAAAAAATCAGATATCAATTTACAAGTTCCGAAGATGACCACTTTTTGTACCATCAGGTATGCCCATACAGAAGATGAAACTAACATGCAGATTCTGTTATTAATTAATTAAGAGTGAGTCAAAATTGAAATTAAATCGAGGTGCGAAAACTCGTACGCAGATGACCGAGTGAAGATTGTGAAATTTTATTACAAGTGAGAGTGTGTAACGGAGACTGTGCGCAAATTACAACGACGCCCCGAATGAAACAACTGTGATAATATTAGTTGCCAAATTTGAACAAATAGGTTCGGTTGCAGACAATAAAAAAGAAATTTTCCAGAATCATTTACTAAAATATTAATATATTATTTATATTAATATAGATAATATATTTTGTACCACTGGTTCACACTTGTTTCCACTGGTCATAAAAATATAGGTATGTACCATCTCATAAAAAATTAAAACATAAAAAGATTTGATAAAGCTGTACTGTTTTTTAAATTGAAGTAATTTGATGAACTGGATATCTCAGTTTCCTAAGTGTGAAAAGTGAGAGCATATATCATTGCGAGAGGGATATAATAAAAGTACAATAACCAGCGCAAAAACGACTATAAATAATACAAAATATGTGCAATGTATCTCGTATATCGGTACAGAGAGATATAATAAACATATAATGATACTTGCACCGTCGAATATGACAGCTCTGCTATGATTCCAGTTGTTTATTGCCGTGCTGGGGAACGGCATTCGTCGCCGCACGTTGAGATATGCCGAGTATTGATCATATATCCATTTTTTTTAATATCAATGCAACACGATAAATCATAAAAACATTATTACACTGTTGATTTCAATTTGTTTCCTCTTCGAGTTCCACGAATTCCACCAGATGGACGTGACGAATTCTTACCTTTTCATATCGGCTGGTCATGATCACGGCGATAATAATACAATAAATTTTCTTTTATCAAAACGACAGATTGACATTATTTGCATGGTACTGGAAGAGCTACCGTGGATGAATACCTACCATAAATCTATAATGATGGATGAGTCTTATTCAAAGCTTGCTGCATTTCAACAAACTGGCCAATAAAACTATCACGGTTGTTTAAAGCGTAACGTCGTTCGGAATTGCTACCAGTTTATGGTTTTCGGGTACTAAATTTAGGAAAGCAAGTCACCTATTTGCGTTAAAATATACCACATTTTCCCTTACTTTCCTTTTCGTTTTCTTTTAAATTTGTCGTTTGCTCTTGCTACACTGGGTGGATCAAGGAAATGTTTCAACCAGGATCATTTTAGAAACTACAAATCATTCACGAGATAACCGAAATTTGTTAATTTTGATTATAAGACCTTAAATGATAGTAGGGCTACGCTTAATCACTTTGAAGATGTCCTAATTCAAGTTTGTGATATCTACATTCTCTCTTTTCTCAGCAAGATATTTAAAAAATTCTTGTTTTAAAATAAAGTAATTTAATTTAAGATTTCTGAAGGGGTAGTTCTTTTTGCAAATAAAATTGGTCTCATTCGGCGTTTCTTGTAAAAAAAAAACTAGTAATTCTTCTTCTAGGACATCTATGGTAACATTCAATAAGATACTTGAATATGTAAAAGTCTTAAATTTTAAGGCTAACAAATTTATGGTTTTTTTTTAAATCTCTTACACTTATTTGTATTAACTTAAATTTATTGTTCTCTACTTGACTTTAGTTTATATATTAAGAATTATTACCGATTTCCTATTGAAAATGATCCAGCCACTTACAAACTTGAAGTACATGTATTATATTTAACTTCCGCTTCCGCTTCCGCTATTCGCTTTTGCAATATTTACTTGAAAGCCCTAAACCAACATTTATAGAATTTTTCCTGTAATCGAAATTAAAAAGTTGGCTAAGTAAAAAAAAACTAATACCGTTTTTGCTTTTCAAATATTCTACTACTAATTTTTGGAAATTTAGAAAGATCGTAACACCTATAATTTAAATTAACTTATTTTGAAGTAGCATAAGCCATATAAAAAAGTATACATGGTGTTTGGTAAGTCGATGCATTCCTTGCAGGAGGTTGTAGTACAAGTGATTTGTGATATATTTCCTTAATATACTCCGAAACCGCTTAGTTTTCGATCTACAAAGTGTTAAGTTTTAATAAAAAAATGCAAATTTATAAATATTGCGGAAACCGTTCAGAATATTTTAATGAAATTTTACAGGTTTTGACAGTTAACATGTTTTACAATAAAAATATTGTTTTCAGTTTCACCAGTGGCGTGCGCACAGACATATCACTAGATATTGTTAAAGAAGCAAATGATATATCACTGATTTTTCTTAAAATAAAAATTATTTTTGAATTCCTTGTTCAATTTGGAAGAGAAAAGGTATCTCGACTGTTTTTCTTATGACACACCGTTTTCAAGTAAAAAAAATAAAATCGATTTATTGCATTTCAAAATATCTAAAGACTCGCCTGTGCTCACGCCACTGGTGAAATTAAAAAGAATATTTTCATTTAAAATATGTATTGTTGTTAATTGTCAAAGCTTGTAAAATTTCATTAAAATATTCTAAGCGGTTTCCGCAATATTTATAAATTTACATTTTTTTTATTGAAACTTTATCACCCTGTAGATCAGAAACTAAGCGTTTTCGGAATATGGTATATTAAGGAAATATATCACAAATCACTTGTACCCTAACCTCCTGCAAGGAATGCATCGACTTACCAAACACCATGTAGAATAAAGTATTGTCTTTTTAATGTATTAGGAATGAATTAGGAATGGTCCCACTTTAAAAATACTGCCTTTAAATTAGTTTGAATAATATGGCTACAAACAATATAAATGTTAATTAACAACGGTGTAAACAATCCCATATCAGTCGCCGAAAAATAAAACAATAAACATTCACAAACACCCATAAACCTCTCAACATATTAATAAATGTTTTCCCAAAACCACATTGCAAAATTCTGGAAAATAAATCACCTGCTCGTGGTTCTATTTTATCCCCGTTAAAATATGTTATTGTTTTAACGGCTCAATTATTATCATTAGCTACTAATATAACAAAATCCTTGTTTAACGGCGTTTTAAGTACCCGCTATTATTTTCCAAAGTGTTAAAAAGGTTAAAAAGTGTATATTTCTCGGTAAGGTCCCAGCTGTATCTTATGAGTTATTATGATTCCGATAATCTGTACCCCCTGGGGAAAGGCTGGGTAATTACGTCATCACGGGACTACCCGCGGAGAGAGTGATATATAAGTATCTGGCCTACATGCTCTTGTATTGTTCCAAAACACTGTTGTTTATCACTACATGATCTCGATTGAATATTAGTAAGATTTAGATCATTACGGCTGGTTGTAAGTGCTCCAACGATATTTATTAACTCGGTTTGTTTTATGGCGTAATTAGGTGCTACATATCATTTACGATGACATTTTAAATGAAAGATCTTGTTAGTTGATTTTCCCATTTGACTGCGCACCATTTATTGGCAACTAAACCTAAGATATTAGTGCTATACAGGGTGTTCTGTGTAGTAAAGTTGTCATAAATTGGAGGTTTGTTGAATATCAACCATAAAGACTTGTCGTAGTTTTTATGGGAAAAAAATCAAAGAATGTCACCTTTCTAATTGATGATGTTATTGGAAAACAACTACCCCGCGGGCTAGATACCTCGACTAGCATTGAATTACAACCACCAATATCTAGTAAATAGCGATGAACATTCGTCAGGAGAGCCATCAAACGTAGACCGGTTTCCTGATCAGTATTTTGTAGAGGTCGCCAGTCGACATTTTCGGCATAGACGTTTTAAATTGTGACCCTCTTGAGATTAGGTTTCCTATTTTAGGTCAAATATTAAGTAATCACAGAGGTAGTACTCAGGTGAAAATCACTGAAAATGCACCATTTGCAAAAAAACGCAAATGATTGTGCAAAAGTCAATTTTATCTTATATCCAAAAACATTATTTAGCTTTTCAACCACAATATGTCAAATAAAATAAATAAACGTACCTAAATTTACACACAATCACACAAAAAAAAGTCCAAACCCAAGAGACTCACATGACATTTTCTAAGGAATTCGTTGCGCTGAACACGATCCTGTAGTCAAAATTCATGACTTCATTACTAATTTCGGAGAACAATGAAATTTTTGGGTAAAAACTGGTCCAAATATGGGTCCATGGTCTCGATATTTCTCAAAAAATTCACTATTTGTGTGAAAACTGGCCCAAAACTATTTTTTTTCTGAATTTTGTCCAAATATTTCATTTTTGCAGTATTTTGAGGTGTTGAACTAGATGCCATTCATAAAATTTACCCATGAGCTCGATATTTCTCAGATAATCCATTATTTGGGTGAAAACAAAATATGTCATGTGGTGTATATACAGGGTGTTTCAGTTCGAGTGAATCAAACTTTAACCACAAATAGAACTCAATAAATAATTTAGAATTGGCTTATAAAGCAACGGTGTTTCCATTGTACAGGGCCGTATTTTTCGGTTGTTAAAATCATATTATTTACGAAACCTTTGGTATGCTTATAACAAATTGATTAAAATTTAGTGTGGTGTTAACATTTACACATGTGCATAATTTACTGTAAAAATGACAAATTTTTGTATATCAGTGTTGTAGGAATGGGTAGGAAAGGTGGATTTTTTTATCCCATCTTCTACGCCAATGACCAATCATTTGGGATTCACTTTTAGATTCCGTGGACAATTCTACATAAAAAAGATATACTGAAAATCGGTATAGTGTATCGTTTTACCATTTAGTTTCTTATAGGAAATAAATTTTAAATTAATATTATTATAATGTCACGCATTAACTTCTAAACAATATTAAATAATATGTCTTTACATCGGCGAAACGACTGGTAAATTCCAAATATAATCCCTTGTGTATTATTTATTGCATTCGTAATGTGGTGAATTCTCCCTCTGAGCTCATTTTTTTGTTGCGCTGCAGTGCGGTGGCCAGCATATTCAATGGCACCCCCTCTAAAATTTCATTTGTGCCATTCTGGAGCAATTATAGATATTCTTGCTCATTCAACGGTCCGATATAATTAAACAAAAAATTACACCTACATATTAGCTTTAAATCTGCGCCGTGCGTCCATTACACTATCCGTACTAACAATTGCTATGAAAAAAACAACTAAGCAGTAATAGACTTGTCTGTCATCAGAAACTGTCATTTTATCTTTAAGATTTGCAATATTAATTAATGTATTTAAAAAAATGGATGAATATTCAAGTTTTATCAGAAGAACGGCCTCCCATTCAACTGAAATTTTCGGTAAAACGATACTTTATACCGATATTCAACAAGTGCATATGTAGAATTGTCCACGGAATCTAAAAATGAATCCCAAATGATTATTAGGTGATTGGCGTAGAAGTTGGGGTAAAAAAATCCCCACTTCACTGCCCATTCCTACGCCACTGACCAACAAAGATTTGTAAATTTTACAGTAAATTATACACATGTGTAAATGTTAACACCACACCAAATTTGAATCAATTTGTTATAAGCATACCAACGATTTCGTAAATAATATGATTTAACAACCGTCCAATACGGCCCTGTACAGTGAAAACTGCGGGACTTAGATCCTTGCTTTATAATGCAATTCTGAAATATTTATTGAGTTCAAATTTGTGGTTAAAGTTTGATTCACTCAAACTGAAACACCCTGTATACCTACTCGTGGTCCATTTACTATCATCCCTTAACAACATAATACAATATTTTGAAAATCAAGCAGGATGATGAAAAAAGAAACAGGAGGTTGTTATGTAAATAAGAGAATGGACAAATAGATATTATTTTAACTATAAATTTTGTAAAGCTTGTAAATGCTCCGACAGTATTTTAAGGCGATACCTAAACCCTTTTAAAACAACGAGACTTTATTCTTTGACAGCAAGAGTTTTTGAAATCTGCACATTTCCACAGTGGTGACCCCGACCGAAGAACATTCTGGATAACATTTTATATGTGAATACGATACTATAAGTGAAATTTATTCCTGACCTTGATATTTCTCAGAAAATGGAAAATTAGTGCTTTTTCCTGCTAAAAAATATATTTTCAAATCCTTATTTAAATCTTTAGCGTAAATTTAACTCCACAAAAATTTATTTATTGATTATGTGGTTTTACCTCTATATAAAAAAAACTTCAGGCAAAATTGCTGTAACAACGTTATAAAAACTTTGAACTAGGTAGATCACAGGAATGCCTAAAAATTCATTTCACTTTGTTTTTTTTTAATAATTAGTACTTAGATAATAATTAGCCCTGTTTAATGTTCGGCCTACGGGAGCTTTTTCTTATGTGGAGTTGCTCTAAATAGGTCTGGGTAATCCAAAGATGAAACGGCCTTTTGTTAGTTCTTTCAGCTCTAATAAATAGATAGGATCCTCCCATTTAACCGAATCTAAAGCTATCAAAGCCCGCAGACAGCCCGGCCTTCCGAATTTTGTATATCAAAGGATAACTCGCTGCAAGTCTGCAATATACCGGAAAGCTTAGGTAGTAATTTATCCCCAGGGAGTCATCCTTTAAGGGCTTTTATATAATTGGCGTACTATGAATGAAACTACGTCTCACATGCCCCATTGATTCCTTCTACATAGTGGTTTGTGTCACAGCGTCATTATGAGCCAGCGATTCATCAACCGCTGAAAACAAATTTTGAAGTCATCAGTTGGAAGTATATTTCCAGGAGTAGTACGTAAAAATAATTGAAAAACGTATTTCCTTTGATGATGTGTAAGTACCCTAATACCAGCTAATGTGAATGAGCTTTTTTGTATCCTATTAACATTTGTCAAAGGGTGGGAATATAAAAGACATGCATGTCCAGATGTTTGCGAACACAGCCACTCCTGCTTTGTCATGCTCTTTGTGGTGGACATGTAGAAACCTAGTGGGCCAATTACTCTTTTGTATTTGGTATGTCCCAGGACAAAAGCCGCTGTCAAAGCAAATAAGTAGAAAAATAAATTGAGAGGCTCGAGTTGTTTGGCTAATTTGTAAGTACCTCTGCAATTAGACATATTATTTTAATGCAATTTTAAAGAACCGAACTTCTTTGTAATTAAATTATTGCTTTATTTGTGATCATTTCAGGGGCAAAATTATAACCAACAAATGTTATTTTTTTTACTAAATTTGGCCAACGGCGTCGTTATATCCATAATACTCAACCTTACTGAAGTTTTATAGGTGGCAAGAAAACATATTATTATAGATTTTATTGTCAATAAATAAGTACACTAGGTGTTTCAGTGTTGAAGTGACAAAAGTCTAGGGGAGATTCAGCAAAATATGTAAAAAGTTAATATGAACATGGGTCCGCAAGTGTTTCGTTTCCGAGATACAGGGTGTTATTTTTTTTAAATTGAGTTTAAAAAAACGCTTCAGTCGATTTCAATGAAATTTTTACGGTTTATTAAAACAATTATCATTCATCAACTGGACCGATTAAATTTGATCCAGAATTTTCAGGGGAGTACCCATGAAGCAAGTCTTTTTTTTTTTGTAGAAAAGAATATCACCCTATAGTTATTTGTAGTTTTTATGTAATATTCAGATAAACCCACTAAAAATCGTATATTTGTGTCTCTTGAATATTTTTCGTGTCTCGCTTCGTTTTTATTTTATTTATTCTTTTCGACAAATAATTCTGGATCAAATCTAATTGGTCCAGTTGATGTATGATATGCTTAATGTTTCAATAAACCGTAAAAATTTCATTCAAATCGGTTAAAAAACTTAATTTAAAAAAAAAATTAACACCCTGTATCTCGGAAACGAAGCACTTGCGGCACATGTTCATATGAATTTTTTTTACATATTTTGCTGAATGGAATCTCTCCTAGGCTTTTGTCACTTCGACTCTGAAACACCCGGTATATGGAAGAATGTTTAGGTATTAGTCGATTATCGCAAAATTAGAGTGCCAAACATAGAAAGCTGTCTTTTAATTTTCTATCTGTTTTTGACATTACAAATACTGTATAAAATTACATTATTTTTCAAAATTTCAAAGAATGTCAAGAAGAAAAGTTTATTTTACCGTTTAGCAACACACTAATGTTAAGCTCTCTATTTTTTTGTTTTTTACAATTTTTTTATCCTTTTTTTTCTTAAAGGAATATAAAATAATAATAGAATTATTTTTTTTATCATTTTAGCCTAAATTATGAGTTTATTAGTACGAAATTGAAAAAAAAAATTCTCTGACATTTTCAAAATTATGAGATACAACTTCGGAATTTGGAGAAAATTAACTTTGACAGGTATAGAAAATATCGATGATGTACATTATCGCATAATTTAGTATAAGTTTTTAAACTAAAACGATTGGAAAAACAAACATTTTTAAAAATCGTTTAAGAAAATGCTTTCAATTCTACTATATAGGATCACCTAGAAAACAGTGGTTGAACGTCATACAGAGATTAAGACCAGTTTTATCGTCCAAAGAGTGTTAAAATATTACTTTTGAAAAAAATAGTCTGGTATTCCAGATATTATCTTGGCAATTTAATTGTCAATTCCACAGAGATCTTTTTTCAATTTCTCTTAAAATATTTATATTTTGATTGAAAAGAGAATATAAAATTTACTGCTTTGAAGATATTTGCGTTAGAGTAAAGCAAATCATTTTCATCAATATAAAATCAAGCTTCTGACATTTTTGAAGTAAGGGATTATTTTTTAATTTTTCTTTTAGTTATTTTCCTCGAAATTTAGCAAATTTAAAAGTAATTGACAAGACGAATTTTTGTGTGAAACTAATTAAGGGCCCCATATTATTTAAATAGTGTTTTTCTCAAAGACAAATAATTTCAAAGATTTAATAACGGAATAATCTAAAGCATATCAAATAATAGGAATGTTATGTCATGCCACCTGAGTATTTTCAAAGACGCCACAGTAAAACGAATAAACAGGTGCAAAAAACGATCAAACTATCAAGGTTTTAGGTACTGAAATCTACGAAAATACTAACTTTTTTATATATAATTCCACATGTAAATATTCTTATAACATTTACTTGCTTAGTCCTTCATATAAAATTGTTTACCTTTATTTATAAGTACGTGAAAATAATTCTTAAAATGTGGGGTTAGGATAACAGAAAACGCATGTTTTACGAACGCTGTTTTTAGTTATTATTTTATTTGGGTAAATTTAAATGGGAACAATGAATAAACAACACATCAAGGATTTTATTTTTGTGCTTACTTTTGTTCTACACGTTTTACTTTTCAAGATTTCAGTACCTAAAAATGCCAGAAATTTCACCATTTCTCGGCCAGGGATATGGCCACCTTAAGTAAATCGGATAAATGACAAACTAGACTCTACCTTAGAAATGAACGGTTGTAACTCAAATAAAATTTTGTCGAAAAATGTTTTTTTTCTGGGTACAGGTTTTTTTCTAATTTGACATAAACATACTAATGCGGATCCCGTAAATTGACCGATAATTAAATGAATACCCTACGCAGGGTCCTGTTGAAGTACTTCCACTAACAGGCGAGTTCGCGTTATTGCGATATAGTGATAACACAATATCTCGCAAAGGCATTCACTCAGGCGCATTTGCAATATTAAAGAGGCACTTTTGTCAGTTTGAAGAGGAGGGAACCCCACAAATGCACTTGAGTGGATGCTTTCTCGAGATACGTTCTTGTCGCGATAATGCAACAACGCAAACGCGCATCTGTTTGGAGTAAGGAGGAACTTTAGCAAGCTATTACGTTATTAGATGTCCAATGACGAATTGAATTTAAGCATCTTCCTCGTGAAACACGTCTTGCATAACTAAATCTGCAGTTCGATGGGGATAGGAAGGTACCTGGTGATCTTATAGACATACCTACAAATATCTTCAGGATAAAATCAAACTACTAGCCAAGTGAAATCTACGTCTGCTGTCGGCATTCGGGACTACGAGGCAATAAAAAAGGAACGTTTTGACCCCCTGCAAAAGATGGTATTTAGTGTAGAATTGTACGTTTGATATGTGGAATCCGTTATCAAACAATTTTGTATGAGCACCTGCAATTAACTCCTTGAAATCTAGACTAGGTCAATATTTAAACTTGCTTGATTCCTTTAACTTTTGTATGTAACGATCGTATTGTATTTATATTCATATTTAAATTTAATTAATGTAACTGAATCTTTCAGTCTTGATTGAACTAAAAATGGCAATATCTTTGTCCAATATGTTGTTGATGTTAGAAAAAGAGAACTAAATAATCAGTTCTTCACAAAATAAAGACCAGACACTCCCAAAGCCATCATCTATATTGAAAACTGAACCCTTCTTCTTGTTTCAGGTTGTAGAGAGACCGCATTCATTTACGCAATTACTTCTGCTGCTGTAACGCATGCAATAGCGAGAGCATGTAGTGAAGGCACCATTGACACCTGCAACTGTGAAACTCACTATCGAGAAAGACCTCAAGTATTTGCGAATGGTAACAACGCTGCCGTGGCCAATGTCAGGGATTTCGAGTGGGGTGGGTGTTCCGATAATATAGGATTTGGTTTCGATGTCAGTCGCGAATTCGTCGACACCGGAGAAAGAGGGAAGTCTTTGAGGGAAAAAATGAACTTGCACAACAACGAGGCTGGAAGATGGGTAAGTATACAAAATCTAAAGCTATATGGGTTTTTTAGGGGACAGAAATATTTGTTCCGACTTACATTTTTCTTTAGGATTTTTTTATTATTTATGTTTAAAAACTAAAGAACTTATCTTAACCTAATATTTAAATGCAATATGTAAATTTACTGAAAAAGTTTTTAGGCAAACTTTACGAAAATAAACCACATTCTCTTTAAACAATCATCGATAGCGCTCCTACATAGATCAGGTCACCTTAAAATAAAAATCGACGAGCCCCAGTATTCTCCTCAAAAAATATTATCTGAATCTATTAGACTCACTGTATGGATTCATTGTTGAAGGGTCTCGATTACTATTACACAAAGTTGTCATTTTCATAAACGTTAGTCACTTTTTTGGGATAATTCTAACAAACTATACGTTTTTGTAAAGCCAAAAAAAAATACTAGAAGAATACAGGACAAAAATTTTGTCATGTGAGTTAAAAACTGTTATATTTATTAAAAATGTGAATACGTTCTATATGCAAAAAAATCTATACGAAAAAATGTAAACTTTCATACAAAAATATCAGAATTTTCATTTTGTGTATATAATTGAAAAACATACAGAAATTTTGTTTCATCGTGAAGATGTCTCTTAAAAAGTGGCCTTCGTGGAAAATGACAATTTTTTCCTTTAATAGCAATCGAGATACCTAACATGATATCGAAAATAGAATGTAGGTACTGTACATAGAAGTTTATGGCTGTCTAAAATAGAAATTATTAATATTTTTATTACTTGTTTTATAGATGTACGGTATGTTATTAATAAATATATGATTTCAGAGTTCTCATAAAAACATTATCTTCTGTTTTATTTTATGAGAAATCATATACGCAATTATTAAAATATTGAGAAATACCATTTAATAATGTCAGTTTTATAAACGGGAAATACTACAATGTGTAGGTATCATAGTCATTAGTTCAAACAGATATCTACATAGCGGTTGAAATTAAAATAGTTTCTCTTAACTTGAATAAACTGAAGGATTGGTGCAAGCGTTATTCACACTGTACAGGGTGATCATCCTGTCTATACCTTTAAGAGCGATGGTACATAAAAAATAAGGGTATCTTTTTATATACCTACTCTTTTTGTCCGAAAATCTATTATATATTATATATATATAATATTGCTTGCTAAATAGATAGATACCATATTATTTTCGGAATCTTAAAGTCATATATGTATCCTATTCATATTTTAAATTTTAACTCAGGCCATAAGAGTTTTTGTCATTAAAAAAAGCATATCATAACATGCATATGCTTTGAAGTATTAGATATTTCGAATAATTTATATAAAACAGGCGCTTTAGTTGTGATTCCGCTTAAACTAATTTTTTAAAATTTAGTGTGATTGTTGAAGAAACGAAGCAGACTTTCAAGAAATAATAATATGGATAAAACAAACTAACCTGCACTTTTACTGCGACACTAGAGAATCTTGAAATTTGCTTAGAATAAATACAAATATCTTCTATTAAGAAGTTTTCAGACCACATGCAGCCACAAGACGAAATAATTGATGATAGAAAACAAATGGCCGACAGTTTCGATAATGTTTTTACAAATTCATGTCAATATTTGATTTTAAGAACAAATATAAGCAAAAGTATCGATATACCCTCTAATTCAAATTCATTTTCTTATCGAATATATCAATTAATGAAGTGTATATTATAATCAAGCAATTTTCAGGAAAAAGATCCATTACTAATGGAAGTATCAAGTCTCCTGTCTCACTTGTTTGTTAAATATTTCATTTGAAAACGGTTATTTACCTTATCAATTAAAGTCTACAATGATTGTGCCACTTCATAAAAAAGATGATGTTAGTAAAACAGAAAATTACCTACAGTATTTTCAAAAATGTAAGAGATTAAGTTCTTCTATTTTTAGCAATACTATTGAGTCAATGAAAACCACAAAACCATCGGCATATTTTACGATCTATCGATAGCTTTTGATAGCTCATTGGCCATGCTCACTTACTCAATAAACTTGAAAAGTAAGGTATTGTGGCTCACCGCTATTGTGAATATCATCGTATCTAAGTGATAGAAGCCAAATTGAAAGGGTTAAAGTTTGAGATGTTGTATATATCCAAAAAGATTCTAGTGGACACCGGGGTATCACAAGGGAGTGTTTTAGCCCCAACTCTATTTATTTTCTTTACAAATGACCTTTCTCTTATACTTGAGGATATTTGTTCTAGCTCAAAGGATGAACGTGATTTATGTAGATTATTATCGGAGGCATGCGTTGCTCAAACGGAAAACTGGTGTTGTCAAAACTGAACTTAACAAAAACACATTTTTATAATATTTTCATCTATGGGGACACATGATGACAATAGCTTATGGCCTCCACCTTCTATTAGTATTATTTAATAATCATTCAGCAAAATGGTCTCCTGAGGCATCATTAGAAATAGCCAGGTTCAGGTGAGGACACTAGCGCGCGAACTATTTTGGGAATGAAAAGAAATAAGTCTTGTTTGACGTTCCAGCGACAAGTTTTAGGCTACGAGCCAATCATAAATTAGCGTAATTACTTTCTTATAAACTACTTAAGCAATGAAATACTCGAGCGCGGAAAGATTTACGGATCTGTTACGCGACGGAAAATTTATACGCGAATAAATGGACATTAAATAAAAATGAGCAAATGAGGTTTAATTCTGTATGGGACATTAAATATAAACTGTAGCCGCTCTTGAGGCCGGTTATTTGTACCCGTACACGTACACGTCTATTAAAATTAATGCCTCGTTTAATATATTCGTTTGAAAAGATGTTACCACTATTTAGTCTAGTGCTGGTAAATGTCTTCTTAACAAATCGCGGTGCCGCAATCATTTTTCAAAGTGACAGCCATCGGTTCACGTTCCAATATTTATGTTGCCAGTCGTGATTGCACGAATTCTGGGTGAGATATATTTCTTTGAAGTCGATAGCACTAATGAGAGGCGATATTCCTCCGATTTATCGTCTTCAATTAATTTCGCTGATAGGGAGAGAAGTCGAGGGTGACTTACAACCGACTAATTTTGGTTTATTAACACGCACCACGCTTCTGATAAACAACATTATTTTTAAGTGCTTCTTAGCACACATATCGCTTTCTCTGGTTCATTATTCAAGTATTTTTAGAAGAAAAAAGTCTCATGCTTCATTATGACCCGAACTACTGCGCACATAAATTACATAATTTATGCAAATTGATAAATGGCCACAAATGTAGCAACGGCACGCTTTTCCATAAATAATACAACTTAATTAAACGCTACCATATATTCGCAACCAAATCAAGGAATATTTCCTCATAATATTATGACATTTTTGGACAGCGGTATATGATTAAGTTTTTTTATGAGAACATAAATGAAAACATGTATAATAGTTACGTTTTTATTAATTCGTGTACACAGTATGTCCTCAACCAAATGAACTTCAAAAGATACTCAGATCACTGATTTTTCAAGTGGGAAGTTGATCTTTTTTTTATTTACAGTTTCGAGAAATACTGCAAAATAATTAGAATTTAATGGAATATAGAAAATGAGACGATTTTTTCCAACGGGCCTTTTATTTTTAAAATACACAACATCAAAGATATTTTTTAGAATAGAATTACATATATATCCATATTTTTTCAAAGAGCAATGATTTTTATTGAATTTTGAAAGTTTTTGAGGTTGAGGTTTTGAGGTTTGGACCATCTGCTAGAGATTGTTAGCTACTATTTCTTACAGTGTCATACATACTTTTTTTGAGGTTACCTATGTATTTTTATAATTTGTTTTGATATACTTTTCTAAGGTTAGGTTTCTTTTACAATGAATTTCAATTTTTAGATATTTTACAGTGTATTTCGAAATAAAGTTCTTTGTACATAAAAAATAATATAAATATATATATGTAATAAATAAAGTCCTTTGTACATAATAAAAAAAAATATATTTGAACCTACATAAAAAAAGGTACCTATACTCTAGTTAAAATCAAGGAAAATGCATCATTTCCGAGGAAAACACAATTGACTGTCTATAGCTTCCATTTTTGTCTCTAGCTTCTATGTTTGTCTCTAGCTTCTATTTTCGTCTGTAGCTTCTTTTTTTTGTCTCTAGCTTCTATTTTTAATATACAGAGAGTCCGAAAACGAAAGGGCGTCAAGGCTCAGTGGCAATATTTGAGGATCAGAACCCATTTTTGTCTCTAGCCTCTATGTTTGTCTCTAGCTTCTATTTTCGTCTGTAGCTTTTTTTTTTGTCTCTAGCTTCTGTCTTTAATATATAGAGAGTCGGAAACGAAAGGGCTTCAATATTTGAGGATCAGAACCCCTCCTACAGTTAAGCAATTCACACAGTTGAAAAAGGAGCTGATTAATCGGTGATTACGAATAAATAAATTTTTAGAGGTATAGGGTGTCCCAAATTAGTATTAAATTGGTTCAATTACGGACTTGAAATATTAATTAGATATTCCAACTAATTCTTGAAATATAATAAACTGGAAAAAACACTTTTCTTCATTTATAATGAGACAGAAGAAGAAGAAGAAGAAGAAGAAGAAGAAGAAGAAGAAGAACTCATGAAATCTTCTGGAGGATTATTAGTATATTTTCATCCAAGGGAGCTACCCTTGTGGCAACCTATATTAAAGAATAAAAGCTGGTCGACTTTGGAACAGTCAATTTCAAAAAAGGTGTGTCATAAAATGTCACTGAGAAAAATTGTAACTAACGACCCCTAGCGGATGTTCAAACACTAACAACAGTAACTTATATAGCTCTCTCAAAAACTTAACTGTTTCAATGCATTTCACTGTTTTTCAGAAAATATATGTCTAATTTATAATATATTCTTTCATATATAAAAAAATAGAGACGATAGATGCATGGTTCACAGAAAAAAATCGTCTTGTATTCTTATATTCTAAGCTCCTAAATTTATGGTATGTTTTCCAAAGCACACAAACTACATACAGGGTGCGGCATTAGTGCGTCGAAGTACGATATCTCCGTTATTATAGAAGATATCAAAAAAGTTATTTACAAAAATTGTAGCCAACTTAAAACTACACATTTTAAAATTATTTTCGTAACCAACTTTGTATAATATGAATTTAAAAATAAAGAAGTATATTTTCAGTTTTTAAATAAAATACCGGGTGATTCATTTAAAAAAATTGAGAAAATTGTGTGCTCGAGTTTTGGCTCGCCCTATATGCAACTATTGCAATAATAAAGAAATAGCCCTTTCTCGTAAAACTGTACCAATATCAAAAAGTTATGCCTGCAAAAAATGATTGTTAAGTTGTTCTGTTTAGGGTATACAGAACGCTGAAATGGGAATGATTCTCGTATACAATAGAAATACCCTGTATAACATAATTAAACCATATATTGGAAGCATGGGAGAGATGAGCTTAATCTAAATTTGAAATAATATACACAGGGTGTCCCATTTAATAAATAGTATGTTTGGTTCGCCCTAGTAATACGTAACTATATACAGGGTGTCCGGTAAGTACCTCCTAATCTCTCGGGAGTGTATAGGGGAGGTCAAAATAAAACTAGTCCTTCCTATAATTTTTTTTCCTAATGTGCCCCCTAACGGAGTTATGGGGGGTCAAAGGGGTACCTAGAAATTAACGTTTAGGGTTATAACTTTGAAACCACCCTGTATATTTTAATAAAATTTTCGTACGTTGTATTACACATGGAGCTCTACGATTTGATGCTAAAATCAACTTTTTGCTATTATCAGGTGTCCAGAAACGGACTGGCCCTATCACAATTTTTCTCAAAATTTTGACAGAAGTAATTTTATCAAACTGAAAATATTATTATTAGATACTCTGAAGGTTTTTCTTTAAAAATGGTACTCTTTATTTATTTCGAAAAAATGAACGGTTTGCGAGATAAATCGGTTTTGAAAAAAATTGGTAACAAAAACAACAATTAAAATTTATTTTTTTTACATATTATTTCATGCATTTAATTTCTTTAACTTTATCAAGTCCAGAAATCTTTGAACGGGTTGGCTATACTTTATGAGCAAGTAGTGACCAATTAAAAATAACATTTGAAAAATAACTTACTTACAAGACATGCAACAAAGAACATTCAACAATGAACAAAGGTACCTAAATGTTACTTCGGTAGATGTTCAAAATGAGCACCCCGTACTTCAATGCACTTTCTAATCCTACGAATGTTTTCCCGGTGCACTTGAAATAATATTCCGTGATTATTGCGGAGATGGTCACAGTTCTGTGTTAGCCTCAGCAGAAGTTCCTCTCTACTATTTACGGGTGTTGAATAAACGTTATTTTTTAAATGACCCCACAGAAAAAAGTCTAATGGGTTTAGGTCGGGCGACCTAGGTGGCCATAATACAGGTCCGCCTCGACCTATCCATCGATCACCAAAAACATTCGTCAGATGTTGACGTACTAAACGATCAAAGTGGGGTGGTGCACCGTCATGCATGTACCACATTTCAGTTCTTATTTGAAGGGGCACTTCTTCTAACAAAATATTTAGATTTTCCTCTAAAAATTGCAAATAAAGAGCACCATTAAGTCTTTGCTCCAGAATAAATGGACCAATCAAATGATTCCCGATAATGCCAGCCCACACATTCACCATAAACCTTTGTTGGTAGCGAGTTTGAACTAAAGCGTGAGGGTTTTCTTCATCCCAGACATGTAGATTATGCGAATTAATTATGCCGTCTCTTGTAAAACCTGCTTCATCGGTGAACAAAATAGATGTACCAAAATTATGATTCCGAATATGATGCTGTAAAAACCAATTGGCGTATTGAAGTCTTTTTGGATAATCATCTGGAGACATAGCATGTACTTTTTGGATGTGGTACGGGTAAAGCAATTGTTCTTTCAGAGTTTCATGTACAGCCCATTTTGTAACATTGTTTTGCGCCGCAAGCTTCCTTATGCTATTTGAAGGATTATTAGCAACGTCTTCCAATATTTGTTCCTCTACATGAGGGTCTCGTACTCTCCTCGGGGCTCCTGCTCCACCACGGCGTGGCAAAAAGCTTCCTAAATAAAGGATTCGGAAGAAATTAGTTTCACTAACGTTTTTCACTATTTTTTTTTACCTGTTTCTCTTAAACTACGATCAACTCTTTCAAAAGTTTTTGGACTCGGCAAATGTCGACCCGGAAACCTTTCCTCATAAAGTCTTCTTGCCTCCACGGAGTTGCATAATGCTTCCCCATAAATTAGGTGCATATCAGCATATTCTGCACAGGAATATTCTTCCATTTTTAAATGTTATTTCTAACGGCTTAAAACGAATACCACAATAAAATTGAATTTTTATTCTGTCACGCGCCTTTGACAAGTACTTTAAAATCAACAGGGTCTAACAACGAAAACAATAGAAAAGAACTCCATGGAGACAAGAGCAATAATAATTTGTAGATGTATTTTGGTCATAGATGTTGATTTTACAAGAAACGGCATTATTCATTCCCTTAATTCACCACCAGTAAATGTTTATGGTGAATCTGTAGGCTGGCACTAGCGGGAATGATTTTATTGTAAAAAAATAAATTTTAATTGTTGTTGTATTTGTTACCAATTTTTTTCAAAACCGATTTATCTCGCAAACCGTTCATTTTTTCGAAATAAATAAAGAGTACCATTTTTAAAGAAAAACCTTCAGAGTATCTAATAATAATATTTTCAGTTTGATAAAATTACTTCTGTCAAAATTTTGAGAAAAATTGTGATAGGGCCAGTCCGTTTCTGGACACCTGATAATAGCAAAAAGTTGATTTTAGCATCAAATCGTAGAGCTCCATGTGTAATACAACGTACGAAAATTTTATTAAAATATACAGGGTGGTTTCAAAGTTATAACCCTAAACGTTAATTTCTAGGTACCCCTTTGACCCCCCATAACTCCGTTAGGGGGCACATTAGGAAAAAAAAATTATAGGAAGGACTAGTTTTATTTTGACCTCCCCTATACACTCCCGAGAGATTAGGAGGTACTTACCGGACACCCTGTATATACGAAAATAATTTTAAATATTTTTTTTTGATATCTTCTATAATAAAGGAGATATCGTACTTCGACGCACTAATGCCGCGCCCTGCATACTAAAGATACTAACAGTAATTTTATCATAATTTTGCTATACATTTGCTAAGTACATAAAGCATTGAACCATTCAGTGAACAAATTTTCCTTTTATTTACTTATGAATTGTATGATTGTTATGTTGCTAAAATACCTAAAATGGAAAAAATTACCACTGAAAATTAAATATTGGTTATTACTCGTAGAACTGAATTTCGTCAAATTCCCTAAACGATTTCTAATTGGGTGTGGGAAAATAATATTTTCTAATTTTTTTTTAAGAATGATAACTTTATTTCCTTAAGTTAATAAATAAAATAAAACCCTAAGGATGAAGATAAATCTGATGACAGAACGCACCTTAAATTATAAATCTAATTTTTTCCTGCCTCATTCCCGTGCAAGCGCTGCACGTACCGGCTTTCTAACAGTTGTTTTGTATATTTTTTCCATAGAGTGAATACATCTTATTAAGAGGTAAATTTATGTTTTTGTGCCACTTTGTATAAGACAGGCAGCTTTCCTCTCCTCTCCGTTTCCCAGACATTCGAGTGAAAAATAGCATACAGTAACGTCCATATATTTAACTTGCAAAACACGATTCAAATCGACGACGTCTATGGTAAAAGCGAAGAAAAAGCCAGTCGGTATTTAGTCGTTATCGTATAGTAATTTTCTGTGATTTCACGTACGGCCATACCGGCCAAGAACACATGTTCAGACTGGCACATTATCCGTGTAACACGGTGTACCTCCGCAGGGAGCCTCTTGCACATCTAAGAGACATCTGTGCCCCGTAGGGTGCCGCATTACATCGTATCGCACCGCTTTTACACGCTACATACACCGAATTTTAATTTTATTACACTGATAGACAGGTACATAATTCCAGACGAACGTGCCTTTGTAAATTAATATCGCAAGATCGCTATCGACATTCCCGAGGAAACAATCCCAGCAAAATCACTTTATAAGGCCTTGCATCGGATTAATTAGATTTTATTTCACCTCTGGGAGATGTGTCAAAACCGTAGACATGGCTATTAAACGTTATCCATCCCACTACTGGTCGGCAAACAAAGAGACTGCTTTTTTGTTTATTTGTTATTCATTCCTCACATTTATGGTCTCTCACTATGGACTGAGTTGGGTTCGGTTTGTTCCAAATGTTTTTGTACCACGAGTGCAATAGAAGCTTGTATTTATTCAACAAATAGTATGAAAGTACGGGTAAATTGTTACGGTTTGTTATTTTAAATGAGCTCATTAAATGTCAAAACGTTGAATGAAAAACGTCTTACCTTTCTTGATTTTTGGTATATCTATTATAAAATAAGTTTCATAGGTACTTAGGAAATTTGTATCGGTTGTAACAGAGTCAACTGCAGTAAATATGATCGTGGTCAGTTATAGTTTCTTTATATGCTCCTTAACATCCATTAGTTGTACTTAGGAAATTATAATTTTTTAATTGGCGGAAATTTGTGTTGGTTGTAACAAAACTGCAGTAAATATGATCATGGTCAGTCATAGTTTCTTTATATGCTCCTTAACATCCATTAGTTGTACTTAGGAAATTATAATTTTTTAATTAGGGGAAATTTGTGCCGGTTGTAACAGAACTGCAGTAAATATCATCATGGTCAGTTACAGTTTCTTTATATGTTCCTTAACATCCATTAGTTGTACTTAAGAAATTACAATTTTTTAATTAGAGGAGATTTGTGTCGGTTGTAACAGAGAGTCAACTGCAGTAAATATGATCATGGTCAGTTATAGTTTCTTTATATTCTCCTTAACATCCATTAGTTGCAATCAGAAACTCAGTACAATAAATTAAGGAGTATCGTACTTACAAAATATCAGCTGGTCTAATTTTGCTTACATATTTTCTTTGAAATGATTTAGATTGAACGAGATAATTTCTTCGGTTGTAACATATTACAATAATTGAAGAACAAACTTGCAAATCGTACTTTATCCAGATTTAGTAGTCTAAAAGTGATATTACTATGAGTTTATGCTTTTTTCGACTTTCAAAATGTGTTTGTGATATGGAACTAGCATTATAAATATGATTAGAGATGCTAACCTAGTTTGTCCTCTGACTTGTTTTGTTAGAACTAACAATTACAATCTACAACTCAAACCATTATTCCACACGAATCATGAATAAAAAAGTCGGTACTGCAATCCTGAAAATGGTCATGTTAATATATTTGAGCATTATCTTTAGGCCACAGAAGAAAAAAGTGGTTCAATAGTTTAAAAACATAACTGAAATTGTTTTATTTTGAATACTGCAAATGTGAAAATACTATTAAGACTGAGAATTATGAAGCTGAATGTGAGAATGACGAATACATCGAATGTAATGAAAAAGAAGTTAACTTTGTGTAAGATTCTTTTTACTTATTTATGGGATCTTTCTGTTTATTTAAAACTACGAATTTTCTTTTTAATACAGGGTGTCCCACCATTAACTTCATCGATGGATACATGGGAAACCGCTCGAAGGATTTTTTTGAAATTGTTATGGTGTGATACGGGCCGTGCGACCTACCAAACTAAAATATTTTCAAGGTCATTGTACTTCCGGTTATACCGGAAGTCGATACTAACTTTCTTATTTTAAATGGAACCCCCTGTATATTATTGCATTTTTTAAAGTGCATTTATTTTTAAATTGAAAACATATAGCACACTCCATACTTAAGTTTGACCGTTTCCGAGATATTTTGATTTTTTGGCAAACAGTAACATATGCAGACTGTCAGCAAAATTTAGTTTCTCCGGAAGCCCAGGTTTATTTCTTTTTTGCAAATTGGACATTTTGTGGGGGAAGGCCTAACTTATCGGATTTGATATGAAAATGTTCCAGTTTTTATGCAGGGTGGTCAAAAAAAAATCGAATATGAAGTTCAGAAAATCTGGAAAACTCGACATTTTTTTAAATGGAAACTCCTAATTTTTTTAATGTATTCGCATTCTGCACTAAAATTGAGTGTAACATCGTTAAAGTTTCCCTATACCCAAACCCAGTCGTTTTCATTTTATTTACGAATAAACATTTCCTTTTTCCTGAAATGATGTTTCCATTTGTTTCGGATATTTTAGGTTGGCCGTGACAGGTAAGAATCAACATGACAAATGTCACAGGTTTTTAATTGTCAAATTTATTTTTATAAATGATCAAAATGTCTTCTTTCAACTTACAAGTATGCTATATATTTTTAACTTACAAATAAATGCTTTTTCCAAAAATGCAATAATATACGGGGGGTTCCTTTTAAAATAAGAAAGTTAGTATCGACTTCCGATATAACCGGAAGCGCGATGACCTTGAAAATATTTTAACTTAGTTGGTCCCATCTCCTATATCACACCATCACATTTCAAAAATAATCCTTCGAGCGGTTTCTCAGATATCCATCGATGGAGTTCGTGGTGAGACACCCTGTATATCTGACATAATAATGAAGATGATAATGATAACGTTAATGATAATGATAACCATAACGATAACGATAACGATAATGATAATATACATATTTCTGCCCCTTAGATTAATTGCAAAGTTTAATCAAGAAGTTGAATACGCAAGTAGATGATGCATATTATCATTAAGTGAATATGAAAAAGACGATCAATCGCCGACTGGTATAATTCTCTCTCATTGCATTGACTCAAGTCAACGGTCTTCATCCCGAGGCGGTCTATTTCTCTCTGCGAATACAGTTGTTCTAGATCATCCAGCTACAAGACTTGAACCCAAGATCTTAGCAACAATGATTTAAAAACTGATCTTTTTATCGCTAGCCTACCAACAAATACTGGAAGAATTTTCATATATTTCATTTTTCTATATTTTCAGCCTCAAGTTTATTTTTTAGTCAATTTCAGCAATGTCTTCATCGACAAATTTAATTCTATAAGTAAAATATTACCGATGAACTTATAACTAATCTACGTCCACTTACAAAATGATTTTTTTTTTCAATCCACGTAACTTTTCGAAACTTTTTTTTAACATATACAGGGTGGTCCGAATTTTATGCAGGAAACTTCAAGGGCAGATAGATCTCTTTAAAATAATAGCTGTTTGCCTTATAAACATAGGACTGGAACGGCCTCGTTTTAGAGATACAGGGTGTTGAAGTTGTTAAAAAAATTAAATTTTTTGTTTATATCTCCGGAATCTATTAACCGATCTCAATAAAATTTAGTACAGATAATGTATGACAGTAGGCCTTGCATTACCTAAAATATTAGCTCTAAAGGTTCAACCAGTGGTGTACAACTGGACAGGATCACCCCTTTTTTNCCAGTTTTTATGCAGGGTGGTCAAAAAAAATCGAATATGAAGTTCAGAAAATCTGGAAAACTCGACATTTTTTTAAATGGAAACTCCTAATTTTTTTAATGTATTCGCATTCTGCACTAAAATTGAGTGTAACATCGTTAAAGTTTCCCTATACCCAAACCCAGTCGTTTTCATTTTATTTACGAATAAACATTTCCTTTTTCCTGAAATGATGTTTCCATTTGTTTCGGATATTTTAGGTTGGCCGTGACAGGTAAGAATCAACATGACAAATGTCACAGGTTTTTAATTGTCAAATTTATTTTTATAAATGATCAAAATGTCTTCTTTCAACTTACAAGTATGCTATATATTTTTAACTTACAAATAAATGCTTTTTCCAAAAATGCAATAATATACGGGGGGTTCCTTTTAAAATAAGAAAGTTAGTATCGACTTCCGATATAACCGGAAGCGCGATGACCTTGAAAATATTTTAACTTAGTTGGTCCCATCTCCTATATCACACCATCACATTTCAAAAATAATCCTTCGAGCGGTTTCTCAGATATCCATCGATGGAGTTCGTGGTGAGACACCCTGTATATCTGACATAATAATGAAGATGATAATGATAACGTTAATGATAATGATAACTATAACGATAACGATAATGATAATATACATATTTCTGCCCCTTAGATTAATTGCAAAGTTTAATCAAGAAGTTGAATACGCAAGTAGATGATGCTATTATCATTAAGTGAATATGAAAAACTTCATTGACTAGAGACGATCAAACGCCGACTGGTATAATTCTCTCTCATTGCATTGACTCAAGTCAACGGTCTTCATCCCGAGGCGACCTATTTCTCTCTGCAAATACAGTTGTTCTAGATAATCCAGCTACAAGACTTGAACCCGAGATCTTTCTGATTCGGTTATCTTTTCTCCTACCTTTAATGAAAATTACATCTTTATATTACAAAGCTGCATTAGAGTAAAAAATTAAAGTGGTTTTCTAGTGTTCACCTGATAATGAAGTCTTGCAAGATCTTTAAATATATTCTTCTGTGATCTTTGATTGCTCCAATTATTTTTTTACTGGTAGCAAACCACCCAATTAGATAGAGAAGTGAAAAAATAAATAAATAAATGTAATTGTTGTTGTTCATTACACGCAGGTACCAACCTATAATGTATTTAATTTTTGCCATTAAATTATTAATAATTCTGTAAGTTTTTTTACCCAAAAATGGCGCATCGCAGGACAAAAACTCAAGAGAATTCTTATATTTCGAATTGAACCGGGATTTCAAAAATAATTTTATTTGAGAAAAAAAACCATTGGCATATCATATTTTTCTTTAAAAATATCCAAGTCAGCGCTCGTACGCACGCCACGTTAGAGCTAAAAATTATGTTTGTATTGAAAAACATGCGCCATTATTAACTGCTCGAATCTATCACTACGTACGTACTAAATATCTCTGAAATCTCAAGCGGTTTCGAAAATCAATTAATCAATTTCCTTCCGCATTTTCGAAACGGTACATTTTTGGACAACAGTTTATAAAGCAAACTATCATTAATTTACCATGTAGAATCAACACCCTTAAATATTCGCATATCATTAAGGAACACCCTGTATAAAATTTTCTGAAAACGCTAAGCCATGGAACATGATTAATTAATTTATTTATTAAAACTGAATATGTTTAAGTTTTTGGTTTTATGCCTTAAATTTAATAACCATTCGTGTGCGGGTAGACTAAGTGAAACGCTTTTGAGAATGCACCCAATCATCAATGTTAATAAAATTTTACTCAGCGACTTAACGCCTTAAGCGAATGTCACTTTATTAGTAATGGGCGGCGTTCGCGGCCAGTAACAAGTTAATATGCATTTTAATATAACTCGATAAGACCACCCGGTAGTAATGACCAGTTTCTGCATAAATCATACCTTTTTCTCACACCAGTCATCATTAGAATGCTATAATGGTGCATAAATAATATTTATGTACTACTTGAACCATCCAGATTTTTCACTATTTATTGAAACCTACCATCTACCTTTTAATGCATCTCTTTATTGGATTCGACAGGGCTCATATATTCCACATTTAGCTCAAAGAGAATTTCTTTTAACGTGAATTATGGTTTAATAAAAGTATTATCCTTAATTAAGTAAACATAATATTTAATATTTAATCAAAATTTAAATCATAATACAAGATGGGAGAAACCGATGTCAATTGTAACAAAAATTCAGCTAATAATCTTGAAGTCTAGAGTTTGAAATATCTTTATTGCAAATTTACCAAATCTAAATTTTATCTAGAGTTAGCTAAGTTGTTTCAAAAAAATATTTGTAATAATTACAATTTATTACAATTAAACTCGAGATGTTCGGAGTGAATCCATTGAGTGTAATTATTGAGTATATTTTCACTCAATATTGGGCATTTTGATCATCTTACTCATTTGTGATTATATTTAAACTAAAACTGAGTACTTTCACTCGAATATAGGCACTCCTTGAATAAATTCTTCACGTATTTGGTGCACTTGTACCTAAATAAGAGTAAATGTCCTCATTACGAGTTATTTGAATGGAGCCACAAACATACTGCTTCTGTAATCTCGATCACAGTTGATAGGTGCCCGTTAGATGCTCCAGAAAAGCGTGATTGCCAGGAGAACAGTCCTTAGCCGGCGGCGGCGGATCTCAGCTGGCGGGTCTCAGCCATGACAGGAGGAGGCCTCGCGAAGCGCGAAGTGAATTAATTTCAACACTGTATATCCTAATTAATCGTTTATGAGTGATTTAATTTTGCACTCAATATTTAGTTAATTAAAAACCAAGTCTGAGTAAAAAATTACTCAATAATAGTTAAATTTAAATCATATTACAGAAAAAGTGAACTTTAAATTGGTTTTATATACTCAGAATAGAGTCAAAAGTCGCTCAATTGATACTTAGCAGTACCTAACTCGGATTTGAGTAAAACTCGCTCATTTCTTATATGTATTTCACTCAGTTGTACTCATCGTAATAGAGTGAAAATTTCACTCAATTGGGTGTGGACAGAATTTAATACATTATTGAGTAAAATTGAGTGAAATTTGAGCGAAATTTTTTACAGTGTAGAGAAGACGAAAAAATTTCGAACGAAATTTGCCAAATGAAAATTAAAAAAGGGATGGAATTATCTCGAAAAAGGTTGGCTATATATTTACAAAATATTTTTTTATGATCAACTGATGGACACAAACATATATGTTTCCTTATTTTTCACAAAATCATCAGTTACATTTGAAGTTCTAGCAATATGAAGTTTGAAAAATGGAATTTCCAAAATATGTTTCTCCATGAACAAAAATTAACCTCACATTAATTTTCGCGAGCCGTCACTCGTAAAGGTACTAATAAAGGAAATATTTGTAAATCTTCAAGAAATCCTAGTACATCTTCATAGTTATACAATATAAATCCTCATGCATTCTCCTCTCGTCCAAAAATATGGGAAACCTGTATAAAGTGTCGAAATTGGTCCATCCTGTACACATTAAAACTTCACTCAATCGGGTGTGAACAGAATTTGATACATTATTGAGTAAAATTGAGTGAAATTTGAGTGACATGTTTTTACAATGGTGTAGTTGTACAGGTTATAAAAAGTACGCACCTTTTTAGTAATACCTTATCTTAAAATAACACTTTTTATTTCAAAAACAGTAAAGTGCAGAAAATATGTAAATAATTATTACAACAAAAATAAACGCTAACTACCAAAAAAAAGAGAAAAAAATTAAAAAAGGTTAAAATCTAACATTCTAAATATAGAAATATAATAAGCGATCTAAAATATTTTATACAGGATGTTTTCAAAAGAAGTAGCATAAATGGTACCGGATTCTACAGCTAAAAAACACGTTTTGCATAAAAATGACTTTAATAAAATATTCATATTTTGGGAGATACAGCCTCTAAAAGTTTCCAAAAAAATACGGTATTGCGGCTGTAATTTGGCACTCAAAAATTAATAGTAAATTTTTACACAAATTTTCTACCGATGCATGTGCAACTTCCCAACAATTTTAGAAAATTGGAGGGGGTTGAATGTCCTAAGCAATTTTTTGCTACATTTTTATTTGATAAAAAATTAAATATTCAAAAATAGGTATCAGATAGCCTGGTTTATTTTAAAGCTTTTACCTCTCACTTTTTTGCTTTAAAACTAACCGTTTATTAACAAAAAAATTAAATGCATTTATCATTCGTATCATAACTCGCACGATTGCAACTAATAATAAGAAATATTTAAGTAGGCTGTTAAACACTTTATCATGCATAATTCTATTTGAATTTAGTCTCATTAACAAAAATTTTGAAATTTTGTTGGGGGCCTAAACATTTTTTGTCGTACTTCCAAAACTCAATATATTTCATTTTATGTTCCCCTATTATATTATTATTTACATAAAAATGATCAAATAATTAGTAAATCGTATATCATGTGAAAACATTGCACCTAAATCCAAAAAGATTTGGTGCAGAAACACACACATTAACATAAGTTCTCTAAAAAAACAATTCTTAAACAATGAAGTGTAGCAATGGTTCAGGCTGAAAAAAAAAACATAACTAACCTATTACGAGGCATGAAAATGCTGCATACTTCTTTACCAACTACTCTTCCGGAGAAGTGTAATTATGTGCATTATTATTTTTCACTGAATCAGTTAAAATTGTTCAGAGAAAATGACATTTTAAGTTCATAGAAGTAATTGAAAGTTTGTGTTGACTGCAAATGATGTCATTACTTAATGCATCTTATTAGTAATTCAATCAAGTAATATTTTATCAGTGTATTTTTAAATCATTTTTGTACGTCTATAATTTCCTGAAGTTACTAAAATTAGTTTTACTGGATTCATAAAAGATGAAAAAGAACAGAATATTTATTGTTGTACATAAGTAAATAAGTATTTATCATGGCGATGGGTTTTTCGGGTTGTTGTGCCGGGGCCTGTGAATTACAGAATTACCTTTCACTGCTTAGCCTTAGTTAGGAATTTTTGATCTTCCTTTGTTGTTCTCGGGCTAGCCTCTGTGGAGGCGAATCTAGAAGTTCTAACAGCAATTAGAACCCCCTAGGTCCGTCCTAACGTTCATTTATGTTTTTATTGGGTCTAAGACTGCTACAGACGTAACCGCATGTCAGGTAATGGTGATCCTCTGAGACGTTCCGTAGTAGCCTCTACAACTGGTCGTATTCAATGCTTCCAAACGTTTCGCCGTTCTTCACTGTCGGCATGTTCACTGGTGACTTTAGGGTTCTAATAGCTGCTCCGCTTCCACAAAACCTAGCCCGAGAATAACAAAGGCAGTACAAAGATTCCTAAGTGTAAGGTTATTCTGTAACTGGTGACGACCGGGTATACAGGCCACGACATAACAATCCAAAAAACCAGCCTTAAAAACCTTAAAACCACTAATTTTCTTTTTGTTGCAGCACGTTCAATCGCAGATGAGGCAGGAGTGCAAATGCCACGGAATGTCCGGCTCTTGCACGGTAAAAACCTGCTGGATGCGACTTCCCTCTTTCCGAGTGATCGGGGATCTATTGAAAGATAGATTCGATGGCGCATCACACGTAACAGCCTCTAACACGGGACATAATAGGAACGCCAACAAGGCCCACAGCAATCGACTGCCTAAGAACCCGAAAGTAAATGCCATATCCAACAGCATCCACTCCAAAAGAGAAAATAGGAAGAAGCAGCATAAGTACGGCTTCCAACTGAAGCCTATCAATCCAGATCACAAACCACCAGGTACGAAAGACTTAGTCTACTACGAGATGTCACCTGGTTTCTGCGAGAAGAACCCGAAGTTGGGTATTCAGGGAACCCATGGAAGACAGTGCAACGATACTTCGATGGGTGTTGACGGTTGTGACATAATGTGCTGTGGTCGAGGGTATCGCACCCAAGAAGTTGTGGTAGTTGAAAGATGTAACTGTATTTTTCATTGGTGTTGTGAGGTTAAATGTGACCTTTGCCGAATAAAGAAAACGATACACACCTGTGTATGAACTGCTTAAGTTAAAAATTTTCATTCGATAGATATTTTGTTGATTTTGCTGGCTACCAAAATTATTAATTTTTCATTCGCACTAAACTATACATATTCATTGTATTTTCAAATGAAATTCCTTCCCTTGGATTTCATACGACGAGAATTTTATTTAGCTTATATGTTTCAACATTTACTGTTTTATTCGTACTAAAACAATTTAAGAGAAAGTGAAGTTTTAAATAAAATATCTATTTAATGTTTTACAATCAGTATTATGAACTTTATGTGAAATTCTTCAAGAAAGACTGATTTCGAATTTAAAATACTTAGTTACTGAGTCATATTTGTACATATTTATTTATATGTTGATATTACATATCTTTAAACTGGAACTCTATATATAAATATACATATATTTAATTGCCAGTGATAGATGTTAGGGTAGGTATATTTAATTTTTTATTTATTTATTCCAACGATGTACATAAAAAAATCAGCATTGTAGTGTATCTCAAATTGTAATATATACCTAATTTATACAGATCATAGTCTTCTATTTTTATTTCGTTTTTAATTTATTAATGCATGTATATTGGCAATTTGTAAATATTCATGTAGATCCCTGTAGATAATTGTCTATTATTTTTTTTTTAACAAAACGTACTTGTACATTGTTCATGCCTCAATTACTGTAAAATTATTAATAAACGGTTACAAATGAGTTACGAAGCATTTTTTGAACACTGAATACAGGTATATTTAATAATTATTTTACATTTTACTGTAAATTGTTACCAGGAATCATCAAAAAGCTGATTAAGCGGTAAGTTGGGTTGACCTACTAGAATTTTTATTTTAATAAACTTTTTACATTGACCTTGTCTTGCCAGTCGACGCGGTCTATAACCCAAGTCAATTTTATAACTGTCGTTATTAAGATAGTGTAGTTTATATATTTTTTATTTAGTGAATGGACAGTAATCAATGAATCTGATACTTTTAATTTCTCAAGTGAATAATATCCATTTCTGTATTAGTTTTGTGTCAAATAAAATTTATCTTTTCTTGAAGCTATATAAACTTCATTTAAAACAGAGCGATGAAACTTGATCTGGTGATATTTTAGTAAATTATGTAGATCTACATAGATTCATTTAGCTCTGAAGTACATTTTTGTGGATTAATAATATTGATAATTTTTTATTATTGCAAAAACAAATAACGAAATACACATGCTAAATTTCTAAACTACTTCTCCGTTAGTGACCGATATATTTCTGCAGATTCGATAGATTCCAACTTATTTCATTAATTTATATTAAAGATATTCTGATATTTTTGTGTGATTTGGAACTTTTCTTCCTTTGGATCTAAAATGATCTAGACAGCAAGCTTTCGAGGTTAGTGGTCGGATTTTCTCATTTCAGGTACATTATATTTAAGCCATATTGTTCGATTCTTACACTGCAAATAAATTGATCTGAGTGAAAGCAATAAAGGTACGGAGTGAATCTATTGACTGAAATTATTGCGTACATTTTCAGTCTATGTTGGTCAATTTGATCAATTTGATAATTTTACACATTTTTGATATTAATTGAACTAAAACTGATAATTTTCTCATACTAATAGAGGAAAATTTCACTCAATCGGATGTGGACAGAAATTGATACATTCTTGAACGAAATTGATTGAAAATAAGTTCAATTTTTCTTACAGTATATATATAGTCGCAATATGATTAATTTACCACTTATGTGTTTGAACCAAACAGCTCCCATTATGGATATTCTGCCTCTATATTTAGATCTCAACGTATCACCCAAGGTAAGTAAATACTAGTTAAGGTCTCGATTAAACCAAATAGTGAATATTTTATTGAATAAAAACTGCTATAATATTCAATGGTATGACAAAATAAATCGGATATTTAACAATATCGCTCGCTAGCTTGCTTTCAATTTGATGTAGATTCACTATTATTTATATTTCAATCTGTATTTGAGACAATCGTGGATTATGTATTTCAGTTCTGAATTATGAAAATTCTGTTTACTAATTCCAACCTCTCTTTTTGTTTGTATTATTACTACAATATAATAATATACATATATTCACGATTAATCTGAAATCTTTACAACGTCGATGTGCTGTATTAAGTATTTTTAATAGTCACTGTCACGGTTGAAACTGAATTTCAAACAAAGCAAACTGTTGTATCTATATATCTTCCTTTGGTTTCATTGTAACTAATCAATAGACAAAATGTCATAATGACAAATTTGACGGATTTATAGATAATTATTTATTAAGTTATTTGACAATCACTATACTCGTCGTACTCTAGTATCATTATTAATTCACTGAGATTTATGAAAATAATGTTACGTATATATTCCGTAAAAAGATGGCGTTGTATAGTCAAAGTAGCACGATCTAAACTTCAAGTTAACGTCAAGTAATCAAGTGTTGTTTCGTCTTGATACATTATTTCCTTCAAAGTTTTCGTTTTTTGCTGCATGAATGGGATACTGATTATCTAGATTACGATAAACCCTGTACCAGCTGGGGATCAATACAAGTCAAGCCATATGGTCTCTAGAATACTATTTCCTGATAGCTATGTCAAAGTGAAAGTTTATTGGATCAGCACAATAAAAGAAACATAAGTCTGACATTATATTTGTGAGAATAAACAAGAATCATCACAATTGCATCATATCCATTCTCCATCTAAACCAAAAAAATCATATACCTACTGTCTAGAGTTGTCTAGTTGAAATCTTTTGGTCGTCGATTTCTAGAATAAGGAAGACATAAATTTGATTGGCTCTATAACCTCAGGTAAAATTAGAAACCAGATAATTATTACTAGAACCTATGATGATTGAGACGTACCTATTATTCAAAATAAAAGTTGAGAACTGCTGGCTAAGGGCATTGCGCTTGCTTGAAGATTCAATAATTATTTCAGCATTTCAGGTGGGAGATTATTTATCATTCAGCAAAGGATACGAAATTTACCATGAACTTATAGAAGACGATGAAGAATTTTTTTTCGACGTGAAATATTTCAGAGATTTTTTTAGCTTTTACTAATATTTATAATTAACGTTATCATTAAATTTGAAAATTGTGTTGTTGATTTATAGGGGAATTTTATATTTGTCATATGATCAATAACTGTTATTCAATTGCATGCTTGTAATAAGGCCCCATTGCAAATGTAGGTACTAATTTCACTTACATGCTTTTTAATCATCAAATTAATCTGATTGTGAGATAAGAGTATAATTACTACACTTACAATTACTTACACTTTACCTTTTCGCTTAAATAGGATAATACAAATAATCTAAAAACAATAGTAATATCTCGTAACTGAGGATTTCAGATACAGTAGGTAGTACGTGTATAAGAAAATATTTCATATAGCTACTTACTTGTCAAAACAATTTTAAAGTATATTCGCATAATATTCACTGTGTAATTTGCAAATATATCATTATAATCCAAGAAATCGTAAATTGTTAGGCCTATTTAAATTACGAAATTAGTGCCAGTGGGTATGTGATTTAACACGCTGGTAAATATAGTAAACTGCATACCTTTCATTTATTTATAATTTTAAAGAAGGAAAACAACAAGTTCAATTTACAGTTTATTTTTTGAGTGAAAGAGCACATTTGATAAAAATTCTGCTAATGTTTGAAATGAGGTTGCCATTGAGAAAGGTAATATTTCGTGTACGGGGTATCCAGCAAATTAAAAAATTTTAAATATCCATCAACAGGTATCAACTGCCTTTCTGAAAATAAAAGAATTTCGGAAAGCCAGTGACCTAATTCATTAGTAAAAAAAAACGTATAGAACATATTCAGTTCCCGTTGCATGTATCTTCAAAAAAGTATCGTCGTATTATTTTATAAAAGAAAACCTCACACAAAACATTTACTTTTTGTCTTTTTATTTCTAAGGTCAGGATTCTCGGCACTCCGATATCGCAAATGTTGAGAAGCAACAATGCCATTTGTGGAAAAGTGGATTCGTCTGAAAACATCTCCATTCCATATCTCCTATCCACAGACAAACATCGAGACGTTTCACTTCATGGTCTTCAAGTTTGGTTAAAAGCTAGTTTATAATAATAATCATAATAATAAATTGCCTTTATTGAATCCTCATATGTCAATACATTAATAGACATATTTTGTGTTTTGTTTGTATGACACATTTATTTTCTTTCAAAATTTGTTGTATATGGAACTCTTTCACAACTATCAAATTAGTACAGTACTGGCATCTTCATCGTCATAGTCTTGCATTACTTAGTGATAAATGTTACCACCCTTAGTGTAGTACTGTATTAGATCATTTTTTTGCAGTAGAATTAGAATTGTTACGATAATTACTCTTGTTTCTTCTAAACGAAGTACAATAACATAAAAAGTGAAATAACGTCAAAGATTAAATAATTTTCTTTCGCATAACGGAGAAGAAAAGATTTTCCTATTATCAATAATTATATAGGTACGTCGACATATCCTTTAATAAACAAAGGGCGTCTTTTTTCATACTTAAAACTTTGTCGAAGAATTATAAATAAAAATAGCAACATTTTCAGTTCTTCCTCAAACACTTTGTTCATTCTAACAGTAGACATAAACTTATTTTTTTTTTACAGCGTGAGCACTGTTCTACTATAAAATCTATCAATGTAAGCCGGCCTTTAACTAAACTAGATCTGCTTTAAGCCTAGTAAGTAATAATACTCGTAATAGTTAACTTCCAGTACCTAGTAACATATTTAACACAAGTTCTTTTCTTCTCCTCATAAACTGAGCTTTATAGAAGTGCATTTTCCGGGATGCAAAGCAGAGTTTGTTGATGCATATACTTTATATGCAAATATTAACCAGCTGCTTACATTTTACTAATTTGTTTTAAAAATTTTATTGGCTTTTCTGAAACTAATCGTTATAATTAACGGAATGCTCGTTAAAGTAGCCATAATATTTGAATCGGAGCAGCTCTATTAAATATAATTTATAGCTGCATTGAAAGCCCCGACTGGTTATATAAATTTTGGAGCTGACGAAACAGAATTTGTTTTCAATTAATATTGTGATGGAAATTAATGAATTTAAATAAATAATGGGGCGTAATTTGTTTACTCCTGGACCTGTCCGAATTAATTAGGTTTATTTTTTGTCCTGGTAATGTTTAATCAAACCTGATTCATATAATGCAGCCATGAAACTACAAACGTCGAAATAAAATTAATCATGCTGTATACAATTTAGATCATATTATACGTGATATTTATAATATACACAAAAAAAAAATATTATGGACTTGTTTGGCGAATAGACTGGGCAAAGAAAATGAAACATTTGCATTTCTGTAAAATTTATTTATTTATTTATTTATTTAGGTATTTCAAAGTTAATGAATCCAATATAGTGCTACAGTCTATTAAATTGTGTAATAATTTGAAGACAATTGTTTGTTGAAATATAGTTCGGCGTGGCGCTAAGCTGGATATTGAAAATTTTTGTAGTAGATAATATCTAGACGTTTTATATATTATATAAAACGTCTTTCCATGTTCCAAGATCCATTCCATCCATCGAATGTTCACCTCAGAATTCTTTGTATAAAAAGTTTTTCTTGAAATTCATTTTCTGAGAAGATATAGCAATGCGTTAATTATAATGGGACATCCTGTATAACTTTGATATTTCAATATATGTATGTACATACAAACATACCTATACAGCTGTCCGCAAATTTCACCGACAACGTTTGACTGCATATTCACCACGATAAATAAATATGATCTACGAAAAAAAATTAGGTAGGTAAATAAAATATTTTTAGTTTTTGAGTTACACGCCTTCAAAGTTGTCAAATACAAAACTAATTTAATTAATAACTTCCCTTTTTAGAAACCAAAACTTTTACTGTGGTCGTATTTTTCTTAAACGGACAGTAACATTGAAAATGTTGTTTTATTAAAAAAAATTCTCTTGAGAAAATCGCTTAGAGAAAACCATTTTTGAGAAAAATGGTGTTTACAGATCTGTATGTTGCAGTTTACGTAGCAGTGTCACGGAAAATTTTGAGTTCAGTAGGTAGGCGATGAAAACAAAATGTTGATTGACGTCGCTATCAGGTAATGTCATTATTGTTCTGTTTCTTGAGGATTCTCATCACTCTACATATGCAAATTATGAACTCCGTTCCTTGTAAAACAAGAGTTGTAGGTAAAAACCTATTTTTGAAGCAAATTATTATCTTCTTCGAACCCATTCACCAACCAGCGGCAAAATTTTAAACATGCTTTGGGATCTAAATTTTCAAGTTCTTGAGCAGGAGTTAAATAAAATGGAGGAATAAGTTGCTGTTTTCAAGTTCTGTGAACATTAGTTTTACATACATTTAATTGTCTTGATACACTGCGAACACTACTTTTTGGCTAACTTTCAATAACATTAAAACTTTCTTCTTCTACTTCAGGTGTCAATTGACGAGGACGACTGGGCCTTTTCAGTATGTTTTTTAAGAGAATCATGGTCTCGTAATCTTCTGTTAATCGAAGCGAATGTAGTATGGTGAAGGAATTTTTCACTGCACAATAGTGCGCAGCAGTTCGACAGTTTATCCATGTTTTGTGGTTTATCCTGCACCCTCCTGTTAAATGCATGTCGGCAAGCACGTTGAATGAATATTTAATAAAACGATATTAATAAAAAACTTCCTATTAAATAAACTAATGGAACGAACTTTTTAATAAACTAGAAAATTCAATTAATACCTACGAAAATAAATGTAGAATAAAAATACGGTATCATTTAGAGCAAATACATTACCTAATAGCCGCAACAATGAACATTTTGTTTTAAATCCGTGACACTGCTACGCAAACCAAAACATACATATACCTGCCAATAATGGCATTTTTCTCAAGAATGGTTTTCTGTAAGCGATTTTCTCAAGAGAGATTTTCTTTAAATAAAACTACCTTTTCAATGTTGCTGTCCGTTTAGAAAAAATACGACCACTATAAAAGTTTTGATCGCTAAATGGGGGAGGTAACCGGAGAAAACTACCACCCAGTATATCGATTTGATCAAAGCTTTAAGAAATAATACGCCATAATAGTCCCAATAAATTTATTAATTAATCAGTATTATTTTTGACAACTTTAAAGACCTGTAATTTAAAAACCAAAAATTTTTTATTTAAATTTTTTTTCATAGATCGTATTTATTTATCGTCGTGAATATGCAATCAAACGTTTTCTGTGAAATTTACAGACACCCTGTATGTGTGCGAGTGAGTGCGTGATTGTGTGAATCCATATATCCATACCTACAGTAGTATAGCGTTAAAGCCTAAATTCGAAGAGTTGTATCTCAAAAGGACGAATTTTTGAGACTTAACGGCCATTGAGACTTTTTTTATTGAAAGCAGCAAGGTTTAAAAAAATGTAGCTGGAGTAAGAAAAATTTTAGAATCGAATTCTGTATAATCTGTTTGGAGCATAGGGTTAGTTAGTAAAGCGTTTTAGGTAAATAAAAAAATATATTTGTCCTTCTCGAAATCGAAAATAAAACGAAGTTCAACTATTGAAAAATTAGTGGTCTGATTTATGGCGGCAAATAGAAGATACCACCTTCAGTAATACACATTATACAGGGTGAGTCATTAATAATGGTACACAGCTCAATGGCAGGTTGTTAACGTCAAAATATATCGATTTTTTGCTATATTTTTAGCATGTATAACCCGATTGTGTTGTAGTTTTACGTTTTTTGAGGTGGCAAATATGAATATGCAAATAGTGTTGGGGTCACGTCTAGGGGGCGCTAGTTGTACTGTCCTGTCAATTTTCAGTTGCCGTAATGTTTGTCTTAATTCTTAATTCAGGCTTAGCATCTTAAGACCTGCTAATTTTCTAATTTAATTCCCGTCGAACCTCAGAAACATAAAACGTCTGTAACTCGAGAACGGTTTAGTTTATCGATTTATACCTAGTATACCTTTTTTATTTAGAATTGAACGTAGTTCAATAATTTTTAGTTAAAAAAATTCAAAATTGTAAAATACAAAGAGTTAGACCGATTTTTACATTGATAGGACAGTATAACTAGCGCCCTCTAGACGTTACCCCAACACTGTTTGCATGTTCGTATTTGCCTGCTTAAAAAACGTAAAACTACACATTTTCAAAACAATCGGTCCATACATACTTAAAATATAGATAAAAATGGAAAATATTTTTTCAACTTTAACACCCTGTAAAACGAAAAGGAGCAACAATTGATTAAGGCATGTTTGGCTCAATCACTATATTTTGACGTTAACAATCTGCTATTAAGCTGTGTACCATTATTAATGACTCACCCTTTATAAACAAATAAGTAGGTAGGATTCTATAAACATTATTTGAAATAGAAAGTTATGGAAAGGAAAAAGCTGCTATATATTTTTTAAACATTTAAAAGTAGATAAGGCAGTATTATACGTAAATGATAATGAGATCGACATTTGTCAACAATAAAAATAAATGTTAAAATAAAGCACATATGAAATCCGTCAAACAAAAATTGTATTTATTTAATTAATATTTATATAATTTATTAACATTTTGCATACAAAAAACAACCAACACATCCTTTCAAATGGCGTCAGGCTGAATTAAGAGGAAATATTATTTTAAAAGAAATAAAAATCGTCACTCAAAATCTTTTATGGTGATTACGTGTAACCATGAAGATATTCATCTAGACTTGAACATGTACAGACATATATTTTACATATGCAAATTGTACATACAATGCTTGTCCAAATTGGAATGTTAAGTTCATAATATAAAGAATTTTATATACAAACTGGGCAATTCCGCCATACTGAAAACAACATTTTTAAAATAAATAACTCTGTATCACGAAGATCAGTTAAGGGGTTGAAGTAAGATATCGTAAGAATTTCGTCGATTACAGCGCCATCTACCACGAATCGAAAAAAATGTTTCAGACAAATCCTATGTACCTTCAAGTTAAAAATCATCCGATATATCACTATAATCAGAAAAAGGAGAAGATTCCAAAAAAAGAGATAAATATATGGGAGAGGTAGTTTCGTTCATATCTTTGAAATGCAATATTCATTTGTTTTTCCATATATTCTTGCCATATTGTTATAAAATTCCGTACAACTTTGGTCTTTACCATTCTTTCTAGATAGAAAAGTACAAAAATTTAAGGAGGTGGAATTAACTTGTACCTGCTATTTTAAGTCCATCGCCTTTTTTCGACTATGGAGTTACATTAATTAGATTTTTTAGAAACCGTGACTTGAGAATAATATTTATCTGTTTTCTAATAATACGTGAGCATTTGCACATAGGCATTATAAAAAATTCTAATCGTTTCTGTATATTTTAATGTTTAGAATACCACTTAGAAACAAAGACAATAATTATTATGTTTTTTATTGCGAATTAATGAATTAGTAATGTCACGCAATATGACAAAAAACATCAGTAGGTATTCGTAACAACTTAATTAATTTTTTCCTGGCTGCTTATGTTCTATGTTCAGTCCTACCTTTAAATGAATAACTAATCATGTATCTAACAATTATATATAATGTATCATATATTATACAGGGTGGTCCCGAGGTAATGGGCCAAAATTCATGGGTAGATTTAGTTTATATCCATTCATTTCTTAATAAATGCAAATATCTACACAAAATTTTGGGATTTGGGGTTCTTTGGATAGGGGAATTGAAATTTGTTCACATTTTGGTTATAGTTCATAGAAGGCGCCAGCTGCCGTAGATTGAAGTTGTTGGAATCTACATAACTTTTTTGTACTTTAAGGTATCTCATCTTTGGTGTCAAATTCTTATTTTCCAACTTTTTTTACACAAAAAAGATGGACTTTATGAAAGTAGCTGTCTCGCACCGTTTCCGAGATATTTGGCTTTCAAACTTCCAATGCTAATAGTTGAAATAATTAAAATAATTTAGAAATGTCAAAAACAAGAATTTATTTAGAATTAAAAATTGTAATGAACAGTAAAATAGTAAACATTACTAAAAATATGCCTTTTTGACAATAACTGCTCAAAATGTCCACCTCTAACTTCAATACATTTATCAACACGTTTATTAAAAGATTGTCTTATTTTAAAGTATAAATCCTTAATACGAAAAGACGTTGAAGCATTTAAAACCTGCTACTAAAGTTCTTCTCAAGTGTTTATAGTTTCTCCATAAACAACTGATTTCATGTAACTCCAAAAACGAAGCATTCTATCTCACATTTATGTATACGAGTATACAATTTAACGTGTAAGCTAAGATGTAATTTTAGTTAGATACGAATAATACTTAATAGAAATTAGCATACAAATGACAGCAATAAGACAAGTGGAAGACGTCAATTATTTGATTTTCGTCCAAATCCTACTTAAGAAACTTAAACCGCTAAATTAATAATACCTGTAGGTACTTAATTGTAATTTAATGCAACAGCATTGGAAGTTTCAAAGCCAAATATCTCTGAAAAATAAGAATTTGTTACCAAAGATAATATATCTTAAAGTACAAAAAAGTTATGTCGTTTTTAACACATTCAATCTACTGCAGCTAGAGCCCTCTATGAACTTTAACCAAAATGTGAACAGATTTCAATTCCTCTACTCAAAGAACTTCAATCCTCAAAATTTTGTGAGGATATTTGCATTTGTTAAGGAATAAATTAAAGAAAACTGAAATATTTTTTTACATTTAACACCCTGTATCTCTTTAACTATCAACTTTTGGACCAAGGTAAGTTCGGCTAAATCGCAATATTTTTACGTGGGGAATCTACCCATGAATTTTGGCCTATTATCTCGGGACCACCATTTATAATTTCTAATGCAAATATAAGCATGCACAATTTTCATTATTTGTTCGAAAACTGTTACATTAGAATACGTATTAGTATATTGAGTATTAAAGTCAGTAAGTGTTCTTTACTGGTGGAGGATACGTTTGGAGAACAAGACAAAGTCGAGATCTTCAAAATCTCCGAAACCATTAAGACATTTAACGACCGCAGTGCTTATGAAGTTTTTTGCACGCTATTTAAATTTGTTTAGCGACATTGGATAAAATATTCACTTTTTTGAATACTTGTGTCCGGATGATCATATACTTCATTAAGTAATTGCATATTCCAATTGAGGTGTTCTGACAGTTTTAGGTCTTCCAATATCATCAATACATTTCACAAAAGTTTCGTTCTTTGCACATGGCAAAACTCGTGGCAGATATCTATGCCGATAAATTTAACTTGCTTTGGCTGCAATACCATCAACAATAATTAAATCAAATACATAACTGCTACTTCTAAATTTATAAACTAAATAAATGATCAATTTATGAGCAGTAATGACTAGTTTATTATACAGCAAAAAGTTAAAACGTAAATGTTGATTGAAGATGAATGTTGACGATGTACTTTTACCGCAACATAAATAATATATTTTAAATTCTTCTGATATAATTGAATTTGAAAATAAGCTATTAAGACAATCATTACAAGATGTCAAAATAAATAATATTATCCTTTCACAATTTTCCTCTTCATTAAATGTAACAATTTTAATTTTACGATTATCGTTACTTCTTTTGGAATTTTCTCAAAAATGGCCAACATTTTCGGGTTTTTAGAAAACTTTTAAGAAATTAAAGCTTGAAAAATCATAGACCTTGTAGTAGTTTATAAGGTCTATTGGTGTACTACTCTCAATAAATACATTGTTGTCCAGGCCTTACTTATGGGGATATAAAAAGTTATTTATATATCAGAAATGAAGTTTTGTTTATCGTAAATACAAAAGGAAGGCAGCGTATATGTTATAGGTTTAAAAAAATAGTTACTGTAAGCGTAAATATTTTCATCCTTTCTTACCATTGTAGTTATAGCACAGATTGCTATTTACCTTTAAGATCATCAGGTTGTAGGTATAAGATCTAAATAGCGCCATTTACATTAATAAATATTTCGGCCGTATTTTAGTAAAATATATGTATACAGATACAGAAATGATGGACCCGTTTTACTCCAAAAGGACATACGAGTCGTTGTCATACATATCAAACATATACCTGTCAATCAAATGGAGTTCCCGTAATGCGTTCTCGTTTGACTGATCAACCGGTAAAATTAAAACCGCAAAAACTCTACATATTTGTTTTACTAATTTTTTAGCTTTTTATTGTTTCAATTAAAATACAATTTAATTTTTGTAGTCGTTCGTGACGGCTCCGTTTTACATTTTTAAACTTTAATAAAGTTTTTGCTCGGCAAGTAAACTAATTCTACACTGTAGAATTCAATCGATTTTCTTTATTCCACTCGGTGACCTTAAGTGACTGGCACTTACGTAATTATGTGACGAAATATTCAGAAGTAGTTCTTATATTGGGAAGCAATTCGACGTGTACAAGTTGCTGCATGATTCCCATAGCTGTTGAAGGACGTCATTATTCCTCCACTTTGATACCACTATTTCGAGGAATTCCAATAAAATATAACCAAAAAAATTATTAATAGTTACGCTGTTTATTGGTTTTATTATATAAGTACTTTATATTTATGCAATATTCTACATAATTTTTGGCTAATGTTATTGTGGGAAATAATTACCTTGTGCGTTACAAGGCTACAAGCCTCGTTCAGCATTGAACTATACCCCCAACAGCTAAGATTATTCGTCAGCAAAGTTACATGCCATAGACCGGTATTAACTCTCATCAGTATGATGAGATTAGTATCTACCAACAGCTTTTGAGTCTGGATGGCATGGATTTGTCACCAGTAGACATTCAGTAGCAATTAAATACAGAAAAATATGCAAAATTATATTTTCAAAACAAGAGGAAGGCCAACTTCATCTTTCACTCCTGTTTCTTATATCTCTGGGATATTAGAGACAGAACGAATCACTATGAACAGAAAATATGTCCGAAAAGAAAGGATTTCCATCCAGGGTAGAAAAACATCATCCGCGAGCCCATAGTTGATCCTTCAAATAATCTGCTTCCACCTCTCCATATTAAACTTAGTCTCATGAAATACTTAATACTTTGGATAAAGGTGGCGTCTGTTTTGGATATTTAGGGGAGAGGATTCCGGAAATAAGTGATGTTAAACTGAATGGTTGCATGATTTTCGGGCTGGTTGCCATGTCGTCGATTTACAACTCTTGACGTTTCGAGAGACATACCGCTCTCTTCTTCAGAAGTTACTCTGAATCTGTCCACTCTGAAACTTTCAACAATTAACGACATCCACGGAAGCCTAAAAACAAAACTATGTTAAACTGAAAAAAGGTAATTTCGATTGTCCTCAAATCCGTATTAAAATTTATCATAAAAATGATACTGAAAGAACAGCATGGCTAAGTTTCAAGAAAGTCACTCAGAATTTCTCGGGGAATCAGAAAAGTGATTTAGTTGAGGAATTGTTGGAAAACATCATTTTTTATCTAGAAACAATATCTTCAAGTACCTCATCTCTTTTTGCGGGCATCAAATGGCTGAAGTTCCATCTATCTCTGGAAAAGAATTTCCTAGATTTTAGGGTTATTTTGCACGGAATAAAAATACTGGGAGGTGATAGAGTAATTTCAACTTCGGATTCGGCTTCACCACGTCAAAATACATATACCTAGATATGGACTTGCAGTAACTTCCATTCTCTTTTTTTAATTGTTCCAAATACTATACTCCCCCCCTAGAGTGGGATTTTCCGTATTTAAAGGTGTTTTTTCAACGATTTAAGAAATTGAGGACTATGGAGCAATTCTAAATTCGGATTCAGTAAATAGAAATACATATAAACATGCTCCTGCTCGGTTTCTACAATAATTTTACCTAATGCTGATTCCTCCTAAGCAAGATTTTAAATATTTTCTGTATTTAAGGGCGGTTTTCCCGATTTAAAAAAATGGAGGATGAGGGAGCAATTCTGACCCGGATTCGGATTCAGCGCGTCAAAGTACATAAGTATACATGGTTGTAATCTTTGGAATAGTCCAATTTTTTTTGCGAGACCGTGTAATTTATAAGAAAAACTTTAATTATACAGGGTCAATACGTGAAACATTGCTAATGTCCCCTAAATTATAATTTGCCCCTAAAAATTATTTTAGTACAATTGTTTAGGTAATTTTTTTGTCACACCATGGCCCTTTATAATTTTTTTTACCGCACCCCATTTCATGTCACGATAACCCAGTAATTTTTTTTTAATGGCATAATTAAATTGATTGTTTCTTTGAACAGAGCAGAATTTCCTGTATGCAGCGTGCGATAAGAAAAATTATAAAGCGCCATAGTGTGATTAAAACCTTTAACTACAATAATTTTTAGTGGCAAATAATGCAAACTTTTTATACGCTTTCAGGGATTCGTCACTTTTTGAAGATTTATATATGCACATTTTCTTTTCCACTGTACAGGGTGACTAGTAGACCAAACTAAACGGGAAGATTTGGCAATTTTATAGAGACCTGCAAATAACCTTGATTTAAGTCCTCTGGATATATTGTGGAGTTACCTTAAAAATATATTTTATTAATAATTGTAAGTGAAATGAACTTAAATCTTCAAGATATTCTCGATAAAATAACTCAAGAAATAAAATAAATTGGAACTGTAAGATAATAACAAAAGAAATAAATAAAGGTTATATGTAGAACGAACAGGAGGATATTTTGAACATTTAGTCAAGACGTTTTTTTACATTTTGTATAAATATATTTTTTTCATGTTGAAAATTAGAGAAATAGAACGTGCTTAAATATTCTCCTATAACGTTTGGTCGAAATATACAGAACAATTTTTGAAAATCCAAACAATATTCTTCCATACCAACAATCTAGATATGCCAAAGATATCCAACACCACAGAGAAGGCTACATGCCTCAACTAGCATTAAATTATATTAGCAATATCTGGTAAGCAGCTAGTAATTGATAATGATCTGATATAAAAATCAAAAATGGTATGCTTAATTTCATGAATATACTGTTATTTAGTGCAATCATCCAAATAAATATCTTGTATTTTTGCTGTTCTAATCATCTTTACATTTACGAAAAAATAAAGGTAACCACGATAGAAAGATCTTACTATTTCTACATTTTAATTAGGGTTGTTTTTACATGTGACTTCTCTCAACATATACAGGGTGTCTCACGGTGACGGCCCATTAGAATTATTTCAGAGACTACTTCGATTTGAATTTTGAAAATATGTGATACCGGGTATTCGGGCATGCCCTTCTCAACTAAAATAATGATATCCACTGTACTTTTATGAAGTTCCCCTATTCCTAAAATTAACCGTTTTCGAGATATTTAATTTTGTTAAAAAAAAATGGAGAGAAACAGTGACTAGCTTCAAACCATGTGTATTTTATAGTAAGAAAGATGAAGCAACAATATTTATAGGAGGGATAGCTAGACCCGTAAGCTTCCCATCCATACTTTCAAAATGGCTTAACTGCATGCAGGGTGCTAGAAATTTAATGCCGAGTTTAGTTAACTTCAAACCTTCATAAGTCGTTTTTTTTAATGGAACACCCTGTATGTTTTTTATATTCTGATACACAATTTTATTCTCTTTCAAACGGTGTCAGGATTCCCTATACATATCTCTTCTAGTTTTTAAGTTACCTACTATTTTTTGTGTAATCACCTAAAATCATGCAAAATTTCAAAATTCAAATCGAAGTAGTCTTTGAAATAATTCTAATTGGCCGTCACCTTGAGACACCCTGTATATATTGTTGGAATCAGCAAAAGATGCAGCTTTCTAAAACTCGAAAATATAGAGGATATTCCTTCAAAAAAGATAAGTAGCAGAATAGCCACGCTTTTTGGAAATACTCTACACAAAGTCCAATATCATTATAAAAAATATATGGTTGATAGCTACTACCTACACAATGAACACTTTTTTAATGGAAAAATAAAAAAGGTAAGGGAACTGTGGAAATTATGGTGAATGACCCCATATCTATCATATGATTTGAGAAATGGTTAACTTCATTTCAGAAATTTTTTTAAATATCACTAGATTGCTCTATGGATTACTTAAATATATTATTGCTATATTTATACGCAGTGAGTTTCATAAGTCCATTAATACGGCTGGGAACTGTCACATAACAATAATTGTTTAAGAAATGCATTTCATACCTTTTGAACTATTTTGAACTATCTGAGGGCTTATGAAAAAGAACTTATGCTTTCTGGAATATAACTGAAAGAGTTCGAAATTGCATAAACCAATTATGAAACTTATAAAAGTCTTGTATTTGAGTATGGCTTGATATAACAAATATTTATTTTGACTACATTGGAAAGAGATAAAGAATAAGAGATTTCGGCTTTTTAGAATCCTTAACAAGCCATATTTAGGTAGGTTTCGTTGAAAGAATTAAATATTTAGCCGATAATTGATAATAAATAAATTATTTAATTTAGTACCAACAACAAACACTAAAAATCAAAATAACTCGGAAACGTACAGGAATTTCGAAACAGAAGAAGGGACATTATTTTTGTTAAACTGTATGTAGATAATGAAAAAAAAAAAGTCATTGGCGTAGAAGTTATGTTTAAGAAAGGGTTTAAGCACCGCCTCCACTCCCCCACTGTGCAAGTTTTTGAACATATCTCCTGTTAAAGTTTGTCTACAAAAAACTGACACCCTGATAAGTAAAGTGGTGTAATTAAAGTTACGAATTTTGAAATTTAATTAACATTAACATTTACATGTTAACATTAACATTAACAATAACACACTGACTATTTGAAATACATTCGGAAGAGTTTAAAATAATTTGGTTAATAATAAATCAATAAATATTGTCCGTAATAAAAAAAATACTACGAAAACTAAAACAATATCTTACTATAGAACTGGTATTTAGATCTCAGCTGACCCTTAAGTGTCGGTGAGTTATAGCCTGTAAAGTATGTTTTTATTTTTTGATTAATCTTCGAAATGGTAAAATTTTAATTTATATTTACCTACAGGTTTTTGGTGATAAATGAAAATATGTTGAAGTAACAAGTCTTGTTGACATTTGCTTCAATAAGTTTCTAACTAAAAAAAAAAACGAATAAAAAAAGCATCCATCTAAAAGTTACTGGTCCGAAAATGCATCGTTTTAGAAACACGCACCCAACTTTTGGTTTTAATAACGCGTAATGATAGCTTCGCAAAGTTAAAGGTAATACCTATCTTTAACGCTTACGAAACGATTGAATTTCAATTGTCAGTGATAGGAACGTCTGTATCTTTCGTGAAAAGTAGCTTCTACTATGACTATTTTCAAATATTTAGCAGACATCTATGAACAAAATTGCTCTTGTTATATTTTTCTATTTTCTTAGATTTTGGAGTTAACTGCAAACTAAACTTTCTACTTTTTTACAACAAAAACTACTTTTTTAATTAATTTTTTAATGGATCGGATAACATATAAAATATAATTATAAACGAGGTTGGTATACAAAAATAATAGCAAATATAAATCAGACATAAACAGTACGTAAACATAGTCAACATTATTACTAGAACGACTAGAGCCGATAAATTAAACTTTGAATTGAACTGTAAGCTATCAGATTACAAACATAAACATACCCTCTTTTCTTTATTTGCAAATTATTATTTATAATTTTATTTGTAACTCCGTTAAACATGACTCAATATTTCATTACTTTTTTTTAACTTATTTACTCGTGTTATATAACAGTGTTAAACTATGTTTATCGAAATAGTTCTGTTGCTAAATTTATATTATTTAAAAAACATTTTTTTTATAAAATTGCTGTTTTATTAAAAACATTATTTATAGAAGTAATATAATTTAAACTTATAATTATAAGAAGCTATTATTATTATTAAATTATTTAAAAAAATTAAGCCAATAACCTATCTTTCATCAATACGGTTAACATATTTAACGGTGATGCACCATCTCATTATAGAAGGTAGGTTGGGAAATTTAATTATGTTGAACTTAATTCCACCGAACTTTTTTATGCTATAATTGGAAGCATAAAAACTTACACTAGACCACTTCTGGATTTTAAACTGTCTCAAGGTATCCGAGAAAGTGAGAAAATGTCTTTTCAACAAATTTATGTAGCCTACAACAGAAAACAGCAATAAATTGTACACTGAAATAACACAAGTAGTTTTAATTTCAATTTATATATAATTTTTTTCTTTTAATGTTTGTAACGAGAAGAGAAGCTGCTTGATGAAACAACCCCAAGTAAAATGTGGAAACAAAAACATCCATTTGTAGCAGCTGTTTTTTACGTGATCAAGCTGTGTCAAAGGTGGAAATAAGAATATAAGATGTTCCTCTGAATGATTGCATTATTTGAGAATGTAAATATCAGGCATGCGTCTTTATATTAATTATTATTTAAACATTTCAAATTTATTTTGAATAATTATTTGTTACTGTTTAATGAGTATTACACTGCAGGGATGCACATACCGCGGCCCGCTGTCGATGTTTATGCGGCCCGCCAACGAATTTTAAAAGTATTCTACTCGCCGCGCTCCGGTCCAAGCATATTATTACGAGACTAGAAATCTGTCGCATCAACTAGATTACAGATTCGCGAAACACGTCGATCCCCGAACAAAGTGGATGGTTCTCGATGTTTGGTAACTCGTATAAATACGACGCATCGCCGGCTACCGGGGCAGTTAAGTTTTGACTACGGATAAGCGAACGTTATACTGTTTGAGAACTGTAATCTGTGACGAGTAAATATTTCGTCGTTCGAACTTGGCTTTTACCGACTGTAACATATAATATTAATTTTGATATGGATAAACCAGGCCCCAGTAAGAAACGTAGTCGTAAGGTTGAAGATGAAAATCGACAGTTTCATGATATTTGGACCGAAAAATACTTTTTTATTTCATCGCATAACAAAATTGTCTGTTTAATATGCAAGAGTAGTGTTTCTATTCCGAAGGAATATAATGTGAAAAGGCACTATGAAACCCAGCATCCAACTTTTACCAAATTAACTGGCGAAAATCGAACGCAAAGAATTTCCACTTTACAACGGGAACTAATAGGCCAGCAATCTATGTTTACAAAACCAATTCAAGATGCTGAAACAGCCACTGAAGTTAGCTTTGAAATATCTCGAATAATAGCGAAAACTTGTCGGCCTTTTAAAGATGGTGAGTTTGTTAAGCAATGTTTGGATATCGCCGCAAAAAAAATTTGTCCGGAAAATGTAAAGAAGTTTGAAAAAATTCAGTTAAATCGGATGACTGTTCAAAGAAGAATTACCGCATTAGCAGATAATATAGAAGAGCAATTAGCTACGAAATCGAGAAGTTTTGAGTATTTTTCTATAGCGCTCGACGAATCTACAGATATAAGTTCAACTGCTCAACTATTAATATTTTTACGAGGTGTAACGCAAAATTTTGAAGTGAGTGAAGAACTGATTGGTATGAGTTCTTTGACAAGTCAAACCAGGGGAAGTGACATGCTCAAAGCTCTTCTAGAAAAATGTTCTATAATGGATTTGGATTTAACGAAAATATCTGGAATTACAACTGACGGAGCACCTTCAATGGTTGGAAGTACATCTGGGATAGTAACTCTGTTAAAAACATATTTACAAACTAAAAACATAAATACCAAGGAATTAATGCAGTTTCATTGTATTATACATCAAGAGGCCCTCTGTTCAAAATTATTGGGATTTGAAAATGTTATGAAAGTTGTAGTACCTACCGTAAACTTTATAAAATCACGAGGTCTCAATCACCGACAATTCAAACAATTTCTCGAGGATATTGAAAGCGAATATGGTGATCTCCTGTTTTACACTGAAGTAAGGTGGCTAAGTCGTGGGTTGACACTACAGCGATTTCTTAACTTGATTGAAGAAATCCAACTATTTCTGGCGGAAAAGAAAAACGACGTCCCCGAACTCGACAACCCTGATTGGCTGTGTGACTTAGCGTTTCTTGTAGACATCACAAATCACTTGAATGTCTTAAATACGCGACTCCAAGGCAAAGATCAATTGATTTCGCAGCTATACTCTCATGTTTCGTCCTTTCAATGCAAATTGAGTCTTTTCAGGACACAAATCAATTCAGCCAATTACGGCCATTTTCCGAACTACAAAAAAATTATGGAGAAGTTCAATAAAACTGACGTCAATTTCGCTCATGTTGAAAAAATTGATATTTTGATACAAGCTTTTGAAAATCGTTTTGTAGACTTCAAAAAAGTTAAACCGCTATTGGACATTTTCAGCAATCCTTTCAACATTTCACCCGAAAATGCGCCGGAATTAATGCAGCTGGAATTAATAGACATGCAAAATGATGATAATTTAAGAAACAAATTTAATGAAGGTAATTTACTCAACTTCTACCGTTGCGTTGATAAAAACGCTTATAAAGAGTTGCGAATAAATGCATTGAAATGCGCAAGCTTATTTGGATCGACGTATATTTGTGAACAAACGTTTTCAGTGATGAAACTTAACAAAACGAAAAACCGAAACCGTCTGGCAAATGAAAATTTGGAAGCAATTATACGTGTGGCTACAAGTAATGTGGAGCCAAATATAAAAAAACTTGTTAGTTCAATGCAATGTCATGCATCAAAATAATAAAACATGAAATATTACATTGTAATGATTACATAATTATTACAACAAACATTTTTGAAGGTTATTTTATTTTTATCATTGTATTTCATACTATTTAAAAATAAAAAACTTTGTGTTAATAAATATTGTTTGTAGTGGCCCGTCCTTAACTTATATTTTTCCCGAGTGGCCCCTGTTCCCTATAAGTCTGTGCATCCCTGGCGTAGTGTAATACAATATCAGGTGCGGCATGCAGCCTATGGAGTAGTTATTTCCCGCAGTATTAGTAGTTAGCCATCTTGACTGTGAGGTCGAATATACAGGGTGTTATAAGTTTGACTGCCTTAACTTTAATAGACTATAGAATACATTAAATAAACAAAAAACCTTATATGACATGGGTCCTAAACTTAATCATTTCCGAAAAAAAATTATCAAAATCTCTAACTTGATGTACAAAAATTTGATTCATATTAACATAACTGCGTCCATAGAGTACCATAAAATACAATGTTTATCACTTTTTTGAACTTCTTTATGCTTAATTCTAAGCCCGAGCAATGTGACAACGGCGCGGTGGTTTAGTAACACGAGGTACTATGGTGTCCAGCAATACGCAATTCATTTGGTATCTGGATTCGACCGTGTCAAAGTGTTTTTTGCATACTATTATTTCGTTTTCTCGAGGTGTTTTCCAGCGAATGCGCGAAAATTGGATTCGAAGCTGTCGCGCGTGCATCAAAAATGGTGATGGACATTTTGAGCATATGTTGTAGATTGTTTTGTACTTGTGCGTTTAAAAAATACTGAATTTTGCGGTTTGGTAAGTACCTAAATCTTTGGGTACTTTAATTACATATTTTTCAAATACTACTTAATTTGATTAAAAGTTAAATTCCCGTTTTAAGAGATTCACAATTACTAAAATTTAAGCACAACACTATCTTCGTACTGCAAAATCGATTACATTTTATTTATTTATTTAAAAACTGGAAAACAATTGTCTTGAAATTTACTAAATGTTTCACAATAATAGTTGTTTACATTTTTTCCGTAGGACAAGTCTGGCGCGTTTACGTGGTATGCATCAGTAAGTTAAGCGCTGTTGTCACGTTGTGATGAAACTCCCCAATATTAATACTCGCTGTATTTTGAAAACTTTTATTCTTACGCCCCTGTAACTTTTTTGTTCATTTCTTACACCCTGTATTCTGGTCTGGTGTCGATGAACATTATTTGGCTTCATTACTACAAATTCAAAAAATCCAAATTAGCCATCCATCCATTGCTAAAAAATCAAATTGTTTGAATGATTCAGGTTCGAACTAATTTTGTCAGCAAAAACAACGTAAACAGGAAACAACCAAATTTAATAGGTGTAAATCTAATAATATAAATTACATATATGGACACATTAAAAAGGATTAGAGTAGATGCTCGAAGTGACCGCCTCTTGATTGGATGCACTTCTGCGCAAGGATCTTCTTATTCTCTACCTGAAGGGCCTGTTGTATTCGTTGTTATAATTCGTCAATTGTATTTATGGGATTTATGTAAACCAGCTCCTTAATATGGCTCCGAGTGTAAAAGTCAAGAGGGTTCAAGACCGTGAACAAGCGAGCCACAGGATTGGACCACCTTGGTCAATCTACCGTAAGAGACATGTTACACTCGAGTAATTCCTAACTTGTCCAGAGAGTGTGCTGGTGCATACACAAAAAATTAAAGTAAGACTGGCCATCTAATTTATTAACACTGTTTATATTTAATCTAAGATGTTTGTATGAGAGTCTCATTTTTTCGAGAGGCAGAACTTTTTATAAGGAGTGATATTTTTCGATGAAGTCAAAAATAAAAGAGTTTCTCCTCTTGTCAACTCCATCCGTGGAGACACTGTATAATCAATAATATAACTCGGTGAATTCATACATTACCTTAATGTGTTCATTCGCACCAATTATTTACACTGTACTGAAATAGGAGTTTATGCAAATAGAGCGCGGTATTTTATGTGAAACTAGTATAAGGTATACCACTGATATACTTTTAAGGCATTACCTGCCACTAACACTCACTGGATAATGCCCTTGTGTAAATGTCTGTTGTAACAAAAAGATAATTTATCCACAATAACAATCAACTACTTGGGTGTCAAGAATAAAAAGAGCGAAAGAAATGAAATTCTTCATGAGCAAATAATGCTCTAATTTATTTTATTGTTATTCAGTTCTGCTTTATAAAATTTTTTGTCGATCATAATGAAGGAGTGGTTTTGAGACTAATTGATCATTTTACGCTTTTTTACTAGTGATCATTCCAGATTAAATTTAGCGTGACCGTACATCTATATTGAAGGAGGTTCTCTGCTTTATGGTTCGGTCTGTTCTGTTGCCCACACCTGATGCTTGTTTTGTTCCCAATAAAAAGTAATTCATTCTAGAAAAAGCAGATTACAGTGCACTAAAAAGTAAGAAGTTTTGCATAACGTAGATAATATTTTCCTTTCGTACGTATCAAAATATATTAACAATTGAATTGTGTGAATAATTATTAAAATTGTTTAATTCAAAAGCTATTAATTTTTTTTTATTCATGCGAATCGAGTTATTTGAGAGCTAAATACATTTTAGGTGAATTTTGTAAATATTTCAGATGACTAAAATTAATGTACAAAAAAAGAAACAATAAGTGCTAGTGTCCAAAATTTGACAATAAGAATGACAGAAAGTGACATTGAAAAAAAATACGTGGTTACTTACACCCACTAAAAAAATGTCATAATAATTTACTACAATTTGCAAAACAGTATATAAAGTATATTTTCACATAATTCCACAAAAATAGTTATTCATGAAACAAGTGACATTTTATTTTGAGTGGGGAAGAAAATAAAATTACTTTTAACAAATGTACCATACCATATTTTTTGTAAAACTGTTATTAAAAAAATGCCGTTTGTGGGTTTGAACTCCCGATCTATCGCTTACTTGTTGGACGCATTGGCACTGAGCCACCCATTCGTTTCAATAGACCTTTTTAGTAGTGACGTCACATACGCCAAATTATAGACAACCCCATAGTGCATATTGTCATGAAGAAATTCTCAATATTTTTACTAGATCGATTTTCGACTTTATGTAGGTACTTTGGACATAAGTGCCAAAAAAATGGCTTCTTTGTGATGACCTTAAATATCGTGATATTCTGGCAATATTAGAAATATTTAAAAAGTTTCAGACCCCAAGTGACAAACTAATAGAATTATAGAATTTATATATATAAATTTATAGAACAATATTGACTTTTTTACAGTAATTAATAAATTAAAATTATATCAATGTTACTGAGCATGCGGATTAAAGATAATTTCATGTAAGCAAAGTAGATTTTGAAGAAAATGGGAAGCAATTTTATTATTCCATCAGATGTTGAAGAAGCTGCAAATAGGGCAATTTTAGATCTGTTGATATACACAGAATTATTATCATGAAACATCTATAATCATCACAATCATAAGATTACATAGAGCAATTAACAACAAAGTACTTAACGAATAATTACCTGCTAATTAATACGGGTTAAACACTTTGATTTTTTACTACTTATATATTTTCACCGTACACCGATCGTCTTGCTCCCATATCAACACTGTTCTCACTTCACTCTCTAGGCTTCCTTTCAGAAATCCCCTATAAGCGCTTGTTTTTGCGCTTCCTTCTACCAACTGTCAATATTACGTTTTCATTATTATACAACGCCCACGTATCAGGTGACGTTGAAGTTGATACGATAAGTATGGTTTTGCACAGAACCCCCTTAAGACAATTTTCTCTTTGGAGCCAAGAAAATTTGGTCGCATATTTATATTTCTTAAAAATTATCAGTCCACTAGAAAGCCATTAAATTTAGAAACTTTTTGTCTCTTTATATTTTTTTCGTAAAACGCAATGTTTTCGAGAAAAATGTCAAAATGTGATCGATTGCATATCGTGATTCGCCATTTTCCTAAAAACATTGCATTTTACGAAACAAATATCAAGAGACAAAAAGGTTTCTAAATTCAATGGCTTTCTAGCTAACTAATAATTTAAAAAAAAATCAAATTTGCGACCAAATTTTTCTGGTTCCAAAGACAAGGGGGCCCACGAAAAAGTGTCTTAAGGGAGTATATCCCCAAAAAGCGTAGCACTGTGAGATTCCACAAGTCATAAAACCCCTGTGTACCAAATTTAGTGATTCTCGTACAACATGGTTTTGAGATATAAAAAAGACTTCTTAAAAGCAGATTTCAGGGGACTGTAACACCGAAACAGGGGGCCAGTTAGCAAAAAGAAAAAATACGGGTCCCCTAAATTTGTCTTAAGAATCTATGACCAAATTTTGTTGCATAAATTTCGGGACACCCTATATAGGTATTTACAAAAACATATTTTTGTACTTTTAGTTAAAATTTTTTATAGAAACCTTTCATGAAATATTAAGATCGATCTGACGTCCCAAGCAGATCGTTTAAATAAATGTCCGTAAGGGTGTTATAAGACAATTTACATATAACATTATATGATAAATATGTTTGGATGTAAGAATCTTAGAGTAACCTTTAGGATCAGAAGGCCCACACGTATAAGGGTTTTTAAAAATATTTTTAAATGCTCTCTTAAAACTTTTGAAAAAGAAGCAATATTTCTCTTAAAAACGCGGTCATTACCTTTTTAAAACCTCTCTTAAAACATTTTTTAAAATTAACAAGTTTTGTTCTTATCCTTTTGGTTCATATAGAAAATCAGTTTTAGAAACATTAATAAATGTGCCTTAGGAATGATAAGTTAAAAGAATGCCCAAACAAAAAAGGATTGTCTTATAACCCAAAGAAGTAAACAAACAAGAACAAAGAGCATCGGTTTAAACAATAATAATTTTTACCGTATGTTACTTGTTGTAGAAAGCGCCAATGGGAGTGGCCAATTAAAATCGTCAGTTCTGCCAATTCGAAAGACTTCTTCCACGTCACGAAAAAGTTTTGCCTTGATGGTTTAACTTCAAATAAGTTAATGTCTATAGTAGGTAAAAATAAATACATGCTTCTAATTACTTAAATATTTCAAAGCAAAATTAGTATTAGATTTTGGCTGGCCCTCGTATTTACCAGTTGCTTTTGTGAGTTTGTTTCATATCGGTAGCATTAATTTTATGTAAGTTTAAAAATTGGTTGAGATAACATGACTTCCGATAAAATCGATAACAAATAGTTATACCTTTTTTAAGAACAAGTCCGTAATCAGAAAAGTAGTCCTCGGTCGCCCTGGATGTGGTCGAGGTAATCTGGGCAAGTGACAGGCGCTTGGATGGAATTCGATGGTTCCTGAACGGCAGGAATATTTGTGACAGTACTGGACGTTCCCACGATCATGGCCAAGCAATCCATGGGCACCATAAACTTAGACGTGGCATTCTCCCCACGGTGGCGTTATATATCACATGCCAGACAGAATTTTCAGAATTTAACCAAATTTCGTATTTTTATCAGAAATATATTAATTGAGTATGAAACACTGCATAACAAATCAAGAGGGTTCAATGTGTTTTGCCGAATTCCGAACGGTTCTGTTAAATATTTCAAAATAAATAACGCACAGAATGTTTTATAACTTTGAAGTAAACCAAAAAAACTATTTGTCTTATTTTAGTTTCAGTGAAGTTTTCACCGCTTTATACAGACAAAGTAAAAATACTATTTTGTAATAGGTATATCATATCGAAAGTTACGAGTCAAAGTTTTAATAATTATTATTTTGCAAATTTTATGAGGTTAAGTAATACAATTTTAACGAAACGAGTAGGCACGACCCTCTGACTTTGAGCACTCGATATGAAAGGTGCTATAAAGCAAGTTTTTTATATAACCATTAATCTTTTAAGCTGTGGTAGATTAATTCATTCTTTGCTTGTTGTTGTTACAATTACCTATTGTCAAGCCAAAATCAATCGTTGTACAAGGTAGGCTAAATTAGGCCTTTTTCACGCAAAGAAATGACGAAATTCACATCTCCATATCTTAACTTAAGTGATACAGATTCATTTTTGACCATTTTTCGGTAACGTAAAATAATTTTTATTTGTGTAACTTTAATAACAAACATGTTTTTTATTAAATTTTTCGAGCAGATTATAGTGATTACGTAATTTTTTTTCTATAATTTACTGTTTCTCATATATACCTTTATATACAGGGTGACCGGAAAGGTCACATCAAAAATGAAGGGGTATACAGGGGAGGTCAAAAAAATAGATGTAGTGCTTCATATATTTTTTTTTCCTGTCGAGCTTCGTTGTGAAGTTATTCGCCTTCAAAGAAAGAAGTTTGAAAAACAAATTCCAATTATAACTTCTAAGTCGTTATAATGACAACAATGAAATTTGGTCAATTAAAGTAACTCGTGGTAATGTTAATTTTCAAATTTAAACTGATATTCAATATGTCTGGATTATACTGGAGCAAACGAAATTATTATTTATTTAAATGAATTGACAACGTTGCCAAATTTGGCATTTTTCTTTCATAGTTCGATTCCTCTCTCACTTTGCTTAAAAAAAGGTATACCGAATATCAGTCGGTATCTTGTACAGTTTTTGAGAAAATCGAATTTTATTAACAACATACATTTATTGTATCAAAAATGCTATACAATTTTGATTTCTTTGGAAATTGAGATCAATGTCAAAAATTAGCAGTTAGATATTTGTCATAAAACATTTTGACATCATTTGTTGATTCATTACCATGGAGGATTTGCTTCTGAAGCTGTTCGGATTTGCGGAAATCGCTTTCCAAATAATTTGCATATTTGAAGTGACGAAAATCCCCATGCTATTATTCAGACAAAACTCCAACAAAATTTATCATTAATGCATGTATGGAAATAATTGGAAACTATTTAGTGGGACCACATATCACTGATGTCACTTTAAATGGGGATAAATACCTGTATTTACTGCAAGAACACCTTAACCCGTTATTGGAAGCCATCCCTTTAAATATTTGAAATAACATGTGGCTTATATCTGATGGTGCATCACCTCATTTTAGCAGGGCAGTGAGAAAAATATAAATACCTACTCCATTTCCCGATCGGTCGAGGTATCGCTCAAATTTCATTCTTTCTTTGAAGGTGAATAACTCCATATAAAAATTGATTATGCCATTCTATAGAAGGTAAGTTGCCATGAGAAAATGTTCTTCTTTTTTCAATATCTCTCAAACAAGGCTGAAATGAAACAAAAACGGATTTCCAAAATTTCGTTTTTTTTTTCAAATATGTACATATTTCAAAAACTGTTAGCCTTGATTTTTGAGAGGCATAATGTTGATCCCCTGATTACGCAACATTGCCCCCATTTAAGATACTTCGTTTCTCTTACCGTTTCCGAGATCCCTGTAGTGAGAAGCGAATTTGTAACAGTTAAAAATGAAATTGTAAACAATGTGATTTTCTACTTGAAAGAGATATTCAATAATTAAGTATACTGAAAAAATAAACTACTGGAAATAGTCCTTATTTGGCAATTTGCTTTATAATTTCACGTTTTAGTTAGTTTAATCAAATACATTTTAGCTGCTCAAAAATACTGCTGGTACTTAATAATTTTTTCGTTGGTCTTACCCATTTTTATTTAACATGTTTCCTTCTCTATGTACTTAATAAAAGTAACTTACTTTTTGAGATTTTAGATATTTTCAGTTTCTCGTCAAACTAGTGGGCATGTGACATAAGTCAAAATCTGTTTTTAAGGTGCCAGACTATGAAATTTTCGTAAAATTTGGCTATACAAAACAATTTATTGACATCAAAATTAACTTCCATAAAATTTGATCAAATTGACACTAAAAGAATAATAAATATTAAGGATGATTCCAGAAGTTATTAGTTTATGTTTTTGAGTAATATTTTGCCTTTAATGGATAAACAGAGAACCAAGAGTTTGATTAGTTTGACGGTTTTATCAAATTCGTCGTGACGTCAAGTAACTAATGTCTCCTAACAATTTTGATATTTGACACGGGCCTTAAGGTGGCCATATCCCTGGCTGAGAAATGGTGAAATTTCTGGCATTTTTAGGTACTGAAATCTTGAAAAGTAAAACGTGTAGAACAAAAGTAAGCACAAAAATAAATTCCTTGATGTTTTGTTTATTCATTGTTACCATTTAAATTTACCCAAATAAAATAATAACTAAAAAAAAGCGTTTGTAAAACATGCGTTTTCTGTTATCCTAACCCCACATTTTAAGAATTATTTTCACGTAATTAAATAAAAGTAAACAATTTTATATGTAGGACTAAGCAAGTAAATGTTATAAGAATATTTACATGTGGAGTTATATATAAAAGAGTTAGTATTTTAGTAGATTTCAGTACCTAAAACCTTGATGGTTTGATCGTTTTTTGCACCTGTTTATTCGTTTTACTGCGTCTTTGAAAATACCCAGATGGCATGACATAACATTCCTATTATTTGATAAGCTTTAGATTATTCAGTTATTAAATGTTTGAAATTATTTGTCTTTGCGGAAAACACTATTTAAAGAATATGGGGCCCTTAAGTGTAAAAGCAATTGCCAAAAAATATTTTAGGTTATCTCAAAAGAAATGGCAATATATTGTAATCCTTTTGTGATTCTTTAAGAACATAAAAATACCTATATGTGGCTCATGCGACTAGAACTTAACTTGGACTAAGCTATAAAACTTTTTATTTGTCCTTGGGTAGGTAATTACTGTATTGAGAAATTGAAGCAACATAAATAAAGCTCTTGAATTTTAATTGGATGATTTTTTTGTCATTTGCAACTTTCTTAATAAACATACTTTTAAGGTATTTAAGCACGCATTTTATTGTCCAGAAATTAATTCCTATTTTACAACCACTTAACGTTTTACGATATGCGATATGTCCACATTAACAAATGATAAATACTGGAACAGAAATGATTTCTCATATTTTACGATTAAATTACAATTTTTACGAGTTTTGTATTTTTACAGGATTAGAATATTATAATTAGTAGTAAACAATGAAACTACTTTATCTTGTATCATATGACTTACGTAATGTTATTCGTATTAAAGTGTTACTGGTATTAAAGTGCTATTGGATGATGAGTGCAGAAAAATAACACTTTTCAAATAAGGTACAATCCGCACAAAATTTGTTGAGATAGAATCAATCATATCAATAGTCTCGATATGAGACATGCTGGTTATACTTTCTTCAAAAATTATGAACGCCACTGGAAAATGATATGGTTGTCATTTTTTAAATGCAAATTTAATTTGATCAAATATGATCTTTTGATTGTTTTGTATTGGTTTGACTATTTTCACATATCCACTAACTTCCGTAAAAATTTCTGTATTCTCATTCTGCTGATAACTTTTTAAACTTAATACCTTGTATCTAAAAAATAAGAACTTCAGTGTTCTTCAAGTGATATAGGGTAGATAGTTGCTGCCAGATACTCACTTTTTCTCTTATCTTTAGGTGTCCTTCTGATGGCTCGATATTCCTGATCGTGTATCAATTTCCTCTAAAAGCAGAGGAGAGGTGTTGCAGTTCCTCATCTAATTGCAATTGTTCTGGCTGTATGTATTAATGTACATATTCATAATAACTGGTTTCTGGGCCGATTGATAATAATGAGTCCGTTCAGATATTTATTCATGTGAGACGGCTGTCTATAAACGCTGTGCTTTAGAGTTCCATCTAATTTTCTCTTGATAAGATCTACCAACGAGCGGATACCAAGTTTTTCAATCTTCCTAGTGAAGCTAATGTCCGGAAGTAATCTTTTGATGTGGTCCTTCAATGCTATCATAACCAATACAGGGTAGCCCATCGAAAACGTACCGCAAGGCATTACAGGGTAGTAATGAACTTTTCGGCAAAATCTAAAAACAGGTAAAGTTTGCTTCTGAGGGGAAAACTTTTGGCGCAAAAAGCATAGCAAAATCTTCAACCCCCTAAGTGGAGGTGCCATCCCCCAAATTTTTTTAAATGGGAATGGGGGTCAAGTGGGGGGACATTAGAAAGGGCTTTTAATTCTCTATACATCGATTCTTACTTTTTGAAAATCGATCCATTATTTTAGAAAATATGCAGCTTTGAAAATACGAACAATATTTTTGACGAGAAATGCGAAAATAGATTTAATTTTACTTCAAAAGTATTAGCTTGGTAAATTCCTTCAAAAGAATTCGCTGTTTTTTTTTCTGATTTGCGAATTTTTTAGCCTGATTTTGGTGAGCAAAAAATTGTCCGCTTTTTGTTTCGTATTTAGATAGGCCACAAGAAGTTGCTAGATAACTGTCTTGTGACTTGCAGTTGAAGAGTACCAATACTGCCGAGTCTTTTAAATTGATTAATTATGGTGTACTCAATTCCAGAAAGAGTAGAAATTATTGAGCTTTTTTTCAAAAACAATGAATGCGGAAATCGGGTCGCCGAACTGTTTCAACCAACGGCATCCTGAGAAACATGAGTCTGGAAACATTGTTCGTGGCCAAATTTCGCGAAACTGGCCCCGTTCATAACAAAAAGAGGCAGGTTGAAAATCCGGTACTAAATGAACCTACGGAAATAGCGGTATTGGGGCAAGTGGCAATGGATAGTACGATGAGTACAATGCAATTGGCTACTGCGACAGGAGTGAGTCGTACAAGTGTCCAACGAATATTAAAAAAATACAAATTTCATCCTTATAAGATTCGGCTAGTGCAAGAGCTAAATGAAGACGATTTTGATCGTCGTTTGCAATTTTGTGAAATAATGACTGAACGAGCGATAAACGATAATTTCCTCTTTAATGTGTGTTTTTCGGACGAGTGTACGTTCTTCTTGAATGGTTTAGTAAATCGCGATAATTGTCGTTACTGGGCTGATACCAATCCAAGGATTTTCCATGAGACACACTCTCAACACCCCCAGAAGTTGAATGTATGTGCAGATATTTTTGGAAATTCCATTGTAGGTCCTTTTTTATTTCCTGAAAATTTGACAGGCGATATGTACTTGGATTTACTACAAAATGTCATCGACCCAGCTCTAACAAATATCATAGAGGACGACCCTGCTTACAATGAACACGAACTGATTTTCCAGCAAGACGGAGCTCCTCCACATTACTCCACATTCCCATTTGAAAAAATTTAGGGGATAGCACCCCCACTTAGGTGGTTGAAGATTTTGGTATGCTTTTTGAGCCAAAAGTTGTCCCCCTCAGAACCAAATTTGACCTGTTCTTTACTACCCTGTAATGCCTTGCGGTACGTTTTCGATGGGCTACCCTGTATATCTGAACCAATACTTTGCTTTCTTCCCGAAGGTTGTCATGTATGTATTTACCAAAGCAAGGTTGAACTCACAGCCGCCCTTCAGTTTGCTCATAAAGCTCATTCCTAATAGAAAAGAATATCTATCTGATGTACATCGTTGCAAAGTCCACTAAATTTTCATCCTTTCACTTTTCGATTCAAATATTTGAAATATTTGATAATTTTACAATAAAATAAACAAAGCAAGACGTGGAAAACAGGAGTATCGACTAATTAGAAATATTGTATGAACATTTGTTGGTCATGGAAAAATGATAATCCAAAAACCTAAAAAAATATATATACGTACTACGAAAAATTAAGAAAAACCAATAAAACTTCTGTTTCATTGAAATTTCCTGAAAGAAGACAATAATAATTGATCAAGATTAACTGATTAACTATGTGTTTCGTTCTTCAGTTACAAATACAACATTTTTTATTCAACCTTAAAATCTTCTTCTTGGTGACTTTAAAGCTTTCTACAAGATTTTATTTAACTTCACATGTATGTATGTTTGTTTGCCTGTTTAGTTCAAATCTTGTAAGCCAAATTTGAACATATAATAATAATAATAATAATAATAACGTATATTTCCTCTAGTCAATACAACAATTGAATAGGAATAGTCAAATGTACATAAAGACTAAACTAATTTACAACTTAAAATTAACTAACAGAAAGTTGATTGACAAAATATTCTTCCACAGAATAGAAACATTTATTAACCAAGTATTTTTTCAGAGCCTTTTTGAAGCTATAAACAGAGGTACAAATTTTAATATCATTAGGTAATATATTAAACATTCGTATACCAAGATAGTTAGGTGAGTTAAAAGACAGATTACACCTACCAAAAGGTATACTAAAATGGCCAGACTGCCGTGTATCAATTGAATGAATCTGATTTCTGTGGACAAACTGATTTTTGTTGACAAAAATTCATACAACAAAACAGAAGGCATTGTTAAAATATTGTAACAGACGAATATCCGTCTACAGGATTCCCTAGCTGACATTCCGAACATACACCTAATTACACGTTTTTGTGCAACAAATACATTATCAGCGTGGCAAGATGACCCCCAAAAACAGATTACATATCGCAAACGCGATTCTACCTGGCAGTAATATAGTTTCAATAATTGATCAATGGTCAGGACTTTTCTGATATTTCGAAATTGATATGATACTGAATTTAACTTCATTACTTATTCGTCACATTGATTATGTTCCTCTAAACTTCCGACTTCACTGATGCTGCAGCCAGGATTGTCCCCTCATGAGGGCTCCCTTTCAACGATTAGTAGCAAAGGCGTTAACTTGAAATTGCCTTAACTTACCCCTTAAAATAAAATTCAAATTAGGAATAATTCTCGCGACACTTCTATAGAGCAGCCATATACAACCCTTTTATAGGTTTGGGGTTTACACAACATTAAATAATAAAAGCTTGTTTTTAAACTATTTTTTTTACTTTTTATTTATTTATTATAAATAGAATAAATTTGTATTTTTAACAATCAGTCTTGAGACTAATAACTTCTTAGTATATCAGTTGTGTTCAAAATATACTGTGTACATACTGGATGTTTTAACTTATTGTGTTCAACATATTTTCTGCTTGTGACATAATTTTTAAATCATTTGTACTCAAAAATAATACAGTATATGGAAATCGTACAAGACGATTTAAAATTATTGAAAATTTCGAATTTTCGGCATAAACTGTTAAACGTCTCTGACAAAAATTTAGAAATTATTTTTTAACCGGTTACAATACAGTTAAGTACAAATTTTATTACTAAATAGTTTACTTTCAAAGGGCTATGACAATAAATTTTGTACATCCTTCTAAACCCTGAATATACTTTATACATCTTAATCTTGTAAAAGTCAGTGACAGTTCGTGAAAATTAAAGCGGTTATATTTAGTTGATAAAGCATGGGGCCCATATCGTTTTTAGAAAATAATTTTTGGGCCTACCTACATTGTAAAAAAATCGATGAGAAATAAAGGTTCGTAGTGAATCCATTGAGTGAAATTATTGAGTACATTTTCACTCAATATTGGGCATTTTGATCGTTTTACTCATTTGTGATTATATTTAAACTAAAACTGAGTACTCAAATATATTCTTCATATAAAGTCGTATTTGGTGCACTTGCACCTAAATCAGAGTAAAAATGTCTTTATTACTGAGCCAGTTTAAATGTAGGTATATTAAATTCGAGTAATTTGAATGGCGCCGTAAAGCCATTTATATATTGCTTCTGTAATCTCCACTACAGCTAATAGGGGCCCGTTAGATGCTCCAGAAAAGCGTGATCGCCAGGAGAATAGGCCTTAGCCGGCGGCAGCGGGTCTCAGCTGGTGAGTCCCAGCCGAGATAGGAGGAGGCCCCGCGAAGTGAATTAATTTCAACACTGTATGTCCTAATTAATAATTTATGAGTGATCTATTTTTGCACTCAATATTTAGTTCATTAAAAACCAAATCTAAGTAAAAAATGACTCAATAATAGTTAAATTTGAATCATATTAGAGAAAAAGTCAACTCTAAACTCGGATTTCCTTAAAAACATTATGAATCGATGCTTCATTATCAAAATACTCGTATTATCACATTAAGTTTCGCGAGCCGTCACTCGTAAAGGTACTATAGAAATATTTGTAAATCTCCATGAAATCCTTGTATATCTTCATAGTTATACAATATAAATCCTCATGTAACTATTCTCCTCTCGTCCAAAAATATGAGAAACCTGTCTAGTGTCGAAATTAGTCCATCCTGTACAATTAAAACGAGTCAAATCATCTGCACTTGGCATAAAAACATAATGTCAATATAGAAGACATAGGGCTTTCTGAAATATAATATGACTTTATTGTCTGTTTATAATATAACTAAGATGATTTAATAGGTTTAAAAATAATGTTTTTTCCTTCATAAACATTTGTTCAAGTACGGCTGTGGACAACAAAAAGTAACTAACGCAAACAGGATTTTTCCAATTCCGTTCCTTAAATCCTTTTAAACGTTCTAGATTGAGAACTTTTTTGTCCACGGCTGTACATTAACATCACATTTTCAAGATGTTACACTTTCCCTCTAAATAACTCCAACCAGTTCGGATCATATCTTGCGTGGCAGGAACATCGGTACCACATTGTACTTAAATGATGTATAAAGGAAGTCAAATAATAGTAAAAATTTTAATACCTTAATTTCGTCATGATTCGCCGCATGAATACTAATACGCTGTTTGGCCGCACGGCGCGCGATCGTGTGTCCGATAGCGATACGCGCGCAAGTTTCTCATGAACTAAAGCGGCCCGTTTCACGGCTCGCCTACTTGATCTTGATATCCTGATGTGTATCGTCAAGTGTGTCACTCTTCACCAACGCTGTATCTTTTATTTTATTGCCTCACTTTTGGGTTTCACGGGGGCAGGGAAATATTCATGAAAAAAAAGCGCTGAGAAGGTCGCGTTTTGTTCAAGTCGTCCTGAAAATGTTATTCTATTTGTCATAACCACTTATATACAATTAGGATTAAATATTAACCTTTGTTTTATTTATTGTTATTTTCTTTTATGATAAAATCGAGATGGACAGTGAAAACACTTTGTGATATTTATACTACCAAAAATTAAACATATTATTACTATATTACTACATATAACACAATAAAATTATGAAAAATATAATAACAAAAACTTGATGATGAGATGTAATTCTGACCTCGAAACTAGTCGAATGTAAGCAATATCTACAATAAAGGATTGTGAGAGTTAGAAGACATTTATATTCCCACTGGTAATATAAAACATAATATGGTTCTCATAGAATGTATCTTCTATATTTATGGGGTAGATGATGACACAAGAGAGAAATGGTGATTTCTGATGTATCTACAGAGCCTTCAGAAATTATTACAAGTTACGTGACCTCCAAGCTTAGGCAACCAATAGTATACGACTAGTACAGTCAACTAAAAATCCCTGAAACTTAAAGTCATCAATATTTGAGATTCGTTTACAATGAATAATGACAAACGTCTACGCTCGAGACAAAGTGATGGCTGAATAAAATATCTTGAAGAATTACACCAACTAGCCGGTGAAACAGAATGTTGTATTTTAATGTAATTTTGATCTTATTGTTTTAATAATTTTTTAATTTTACCGAAATTTAATTGCCAACGTGAAGGAAATACAAAATGTAGGTACTGTTCCATACAAAATTACTGGTCACGTGGATTTGAATCATTTATGAAGGCTATATATTTTCATGAATCTACAGATAACACGACATATAGTTCTTTTTGTGTGCATTTTTTAAAAAGAGATTTAAGAAAGCAGCAATTATTGTTAGGTAAAAAAGCAATCGATATTAATCTAATAATATTCAAATCTTTCGACACTGTCACTTTTTTTTCTAAAAGTTTTATGTATATGTTTAATTTTGTTCTATTAATATTTATTAATTCCGTTCACAAGAACCTTACCTGATAAAATAATCCTGTGTAAAATGTGTAAACAAACAGATCTCTTTGGAAGATATTTTTAAGTGTTTATATTTGTCATTTCTTTGAATGATTACATTATTTAACAATTTCAATACGAGAGGTGTTTTATACAGGGTGATTTACTAAATTTGAGAACAGATCCGTCATGAAAAATAGAGTCAATATCGTAAAAAATTTATTTGTAAAATCCTTGTAGTTCCGAGAAAAAAATGATTGAAGTTGTAGTATTTAAAACCCTTACATCACTGGGCTACTGTAATCTCTAGCGTCATTCGCGTTGTGCGCTGTACGCAATTTGTTCTCTTTCCACGTGACTCCAGGCGATTCGGAATACTGAAATTCGATTTTAGTAGGTATTACATTACTTTTCCAAGTGTCAAAAGTGACTTACGTGTATAGCACCTCGGAGTTGATGGATATCGTTTTAATTTATGGTGAAAAGTTGATGGACATCGTTGTAATTTATGGTGAAGCAAAACAACATTTGTGTTATAGAGAAGTATTTGTGTTATGGTGAAGTATTTGTGTTGTGGTGAAGCAAGACAATATTTGTGTTAGTTCGTAGAAACTGGGTACGACGGGCCCAAACAAAATTTTTAACAGTTGTGGCAAAAGGTATTTCAAATTATTTTATTAATTCAAATCACAAATTTTATTAATTAATAATAACAATAGCGGCAAAAACAGTTGAATTTGCCGATTTAAATCATTTTCGAACTGCCCTTTCTGATTTTTTTTACAAAATTGTATTTGTAAGAGACCTATACAACCAATTTTTTTTTTTGGATAAGTTCTGAATCACCCTGTATATGCCAATGTCTGATTCAATTGACCATGAAATTTTTGCTCCAGGTGTTTGTTAATTAATTTCATTCGTTTTTTTACAACTAATTGTTTAATTACTAAACGTTAATTTTAGAAGTTAATATTGTAGACATAGGTTTTAATTGATCCAAAGAAAGGTATCGAAAAAGAAAAATTTCAAAAAGTTGAATAGCCCTTTACAATTAACAAAGTAAGACGTGCAAAACAGCGTTATAAACAAATTGTCCCAGGGTCAGGCAAAAGCTGCTCGGGTATTCGCTCTTTTACGCAACATTAAAAACAAATTTTCGGATAAGTTCTGAATCACCCTGTATTAAACATATTTAGACATATCATTTTTAGTTTCTATTTTGGATAATTATTTATTACTAGTTGTTTGAGTATAACTGATGTAAATCAGTGCCAGTTGCGGCATGTAAAGTAGCTCATAGAGCAGTTGTTTTCAGCACTTAGGAGTTTGTGGGATTCTCCTTCTTCTGTGGAATCAGATACTTTTTGCACATCTAAATTTCTGGTATCGAAGAATATTGGCAGATTTTTAGAAAAAAAATTTTAAATTTGAGTTAAGTTAATACTTGTTAAATGGAGTACATTGTGTCGAATCAGAAGATTTTTGTTGTAGTGATATTGTAGATGCAGAACGATAGCTTCATCATCATTGTTCTCTTCATTGTTACGTTGTTTATTTTCTTCAATCAATGTGCTACAATCAATTTAATTTGACTTTAAAGACTAATTTAAAAGTTTGTCCAACTCAAATGTTGTTATCTGCACTTTTTTTGTAGTTGGTGCACAATCTTTAGGTATATGACTGCTTTATGGTACAATAATAATTTCCGTTGTTTCTAAACAGGGTAAGCAACTTATGGAATCACTAATAAATTAAATAAACAAATAAAATATGAATAACAAGAAAACCGTACAAATAATGGCATATACCATGAAAATATACACTAATAATTAAGCGATATTCTTAAATTGTTTTTTTTTTATTTGGAACTGCATATTAACAAAACACATTTTATTTGTTTATTTGATTTATTTATTCCGTTTAGGGAAAACGAAAATGATAAAACGTTTTAAATAAAAACTTTTCTAAATAATTTTTGCCAAATTAAAAAAATAACAATAGTAAACGATAGGCTTTGGCCATTGAATTAATATATTCACCTGTTATATGATATAACAGAATTTCTTAAGATCTGTCTTAAAATTAAAAAAAAATCAAATTAAATCGGTCAATTCAAATTGTTTATAATTTTTTTAAATTTTCCATTTAGTGACTAAACTTTTAGGAAAATTTGCGAACAAGTTGAGGACATCTAAATTCACAGAGATATAGATTATCTGGTAACGTTAAATTTTTAGTAAATTTTATAACTGTTTTTTATACCGTAATGGAAAGTTGAGGATAATTTAGAGAGTAAGTCAGAAATATGTTTTGAGATATTGTATTGAATGATACCTTTTTGACAACAAATCAAAATTAATGATTCATCAATGTAAAGAAACTTAAATAATTTTTGAAGTATTTTAAAATAGAATTTTGAATTGTTTACCTGGAATATTATCTGCTAAATGTAACACCCTTATTCTTTCTAAAATCGTTGTGATTTAGTTGACTATGCCTGGAACAACGAATTTTCTTGACTTATATTTAGTTACAATTATCACTAGATCTCAATTGCAGTGGCTTCTTTTTACAAGGTTATTTTGAAATTGATGAATACATAACTCAAGTGAAGCTTACCATAGTCTAAAGTAATGCATATGTTAATATTGATATGAACATTATACATAGCAATAACATAAAATATATTTTATTCTTCATGGAAAATGTATAATTTTCTGAGTTAGATCAAAAACAGAAATTTAGATCAAATATATACCTAATTATAACATAAGGTGCTACTTGGGTTTGCACTTTCTTGATTAGTTGAAGTGAGTTTTATTTATTCTATATTGCTTTTTAGTATCTATAACAAAATAGACTTACCTAAAAAATACGATTGTCATGTTTGCAAACACCCTGTATGCATATGCATATGAAATAATTATTTGATAAGAAACATTTAGTTATTCTTTTTCGTCGAATTTGATTCAGACGCACAAATAGGGGCTACTAGTCCTTTCGATACAGTTAAAATTTGGTTGACAAATCAGACGATTAGATTAGTGAATAAACTGTAGAAATATACAGGGTGTTCTGCAAGCTATATGACAAACTTTGACAGATGATAGTTTGGTTAATTTCAAATATTTTTTCTTATATAAACATTTAAAAAATATAATTTTATATTTCAATCAAAGTAGCCTTATAAATAAAAATGATGATTGCTATAACAATAATTATTATTTAAAGTTTAAAACATTAGTTAACCTTTAACAAATCTCAAGACTATAAAAATTATTCAAAATGTCGGCTGAAATGCAAACCTTATATCGGCGAACTGAAGATTCCGTCACTTGATAGATGAGATTTGGATGATTTCTTGTCTGGTTGGCTGCATCCTGAATTCTTTCAAGTAACTGCTGATGCGTAGTAGCTTCAACATGGTAGACAAACTGTCTCCAAAGATAAGAGTCCAAAGGATTTAGATCTGGGGAACGCGGAAGCCATGCTATTGGACCTTGTTGATCTTCGGGAAATGATTATTTATCCCTCTATGGTGGTGCATCGTGCTGATACCACATATTTTGAATAATATCGAGCCCTACGTCATCAGTTAAATCAAAAAGGTTGTTCTATGTAGATCTGTATTTAAACAATATTTAAAACATGCAGTAAACTATTGTTGAAAATGCTACCCCAAACGTTGACACCGAAATATTGCTGATATTGTCTTGATGTAATTGCATGTGGATTTTTGTAACGCCCAGATATGTTCATTATGATTATTATTTATGCCGTCCCTAGTAAAATACGCTTCATCAAACCCTATATCAAGCTCAATGAATCTATCATTTTGTGCATGTTGTTGAAGTAACTAGCAACAAAATTCTAATCGCTGAGGAGCATGTCCAGCATGTAACGCTTGTACGTTTTGGCGATGAAACGGATGCAATATTTCTCTGTTCAATACACGCCATATAAAATTCGTTGATAAATGAAGAATTAACTTGCTATACACCGAACACTAATGGAAGAGTTGTCAATGACAGCATCGATTATCTTATTACTTATTCATTTTGTACATTCACTTCAGTTGGACGAATGAACTTTTTTGATGTTGCTCTCTATTTGGGCATCTTCGTCTGTATTCTCGGACTGTTTGTCTGGCGTTCCCATTGGAATACCCATGTACAAAGACAAGGCCTCTTTGATTGAAATATTTTTTAAAATGCTTGCAGCTTCTAAACAAAAACGAATCAGACCTATGTTCATATAAGAAAAAATGTTTGAAATTAACCCAGCTACCATCTTTCAAAGTTTATCATAGAGCTTGTAGAAGACCCTGAATTGTATATTCAGTCTAATAGGTGATTAGTTATCCAAACCTTAACTAGTCTCAAGTAGTAAGTACCAGCCTAGGATAATGAAATGACATCAGTTGTTTTCCATCTTGGATTATTATAATACATAGATTCATAAGTAGATATAAAAAAAAAATAAAGACTAAGTAACATTTTCCACGATCCTAAAGTAATCCATGTTTATCGAAAGTAACCAAACTCCTTTTATAAAACTAAACGAAAAGGGTCGATTTACAGTTGGGAACGCCCAGCCTCTACGTAATCGGGTCCAATTATTAGAAACAAATAGCGGTACAAATAAGAAAGTGTTAATTAATTTGACTCCAGCCATCATTAGTCTCTTAATGTGGTAAGACTTTGATATGATGTAAACCTGGCATGTGACTAATTGCAGGTAATGATAACTGATAGGGCCTAATTAACTCGTCACTAGGCAGCATAATGAATTCATCAATCAGACATTAGCTAATCCCCGGCCACCGATACGGGGCATCCCGGCTGATGCTCAAACTTCTCAAATTACACTCTGGCCGAAACCGGACTTACAACAGTAATTCGTTTGTGATGCTCCTTGATATTCATAACCGCGGATGGCTTCATTAGACCGTAATCTCACCATATTACTTTATAATATCCTCGACGGGTTCGGTAAAAAATCTTGCTTGCGCTGGGATTTTATTTATTGCACAATACACGAGATAACGGCGGCGGGACAATTAATAATTTTCAACATTAGCATATGACGTACAAGGAAAAAATTAACACGGTTGGTAATTTCGGACACTGACAACTATCATTGATTAAAGAACATTCTTCTTTCAAATATTAAATCGATACGCATTTTTTTACACTGTGAATGACTTCTCTATACCCCAGGAATATTCAGTTGGATATATATTAATTCTAAATAGCTATGATGGCAATTTCGTTGTCTTCATTTGATATGCCCATAAATATGAAAACATTTTACTGATGCTGTTAATTTGAATTACTGACTAAGTCACTCTTTAACATTTTTCTTTCCATAAAATTGTTTTAAAAAATGACTATTCAATTTCTAATGACAGTACACCAGTTGTATCGGCGACGTGATGACGTGAATAACTTTCAGCATTAAGGATCCCAAGGACTCTATGATCCTTCAAAGATTTTGATAGATCATTTCCAATCAAAACTGTTCACTATGAAACAAGATATCCAAATCCAATACAATGTTAGGAGCAAGATTATCAGGGAGCATAATTATATGAAAGTCAATAAATACTTTTATTTATTAAATTTATTTATTGTTTAAATGGTTCTTAGCTATAGTTCGCTGTTGACGAGCCTATGTACCTATGTATCCAAATCTGATAAAAAAAAATCTGTCGTCAAATAATTTTCTTTTTGCAACGTTGAAATACTGTTGAATAAGATGTTTGGTTATGTAATCATATTTGTGCCACTGCGTTTGTGGTATTATACAGGGTGTTTCACCTAAGGGGGATTCTTCTGTAACTCTGCAACTGTAAAATTAAAAAAAAAGGTTTTAATAAAATTTGCCTGGAATCATGTGAACCATGTAAATAAAATAATTTTAGTTTTACGGGGTGTTCCATTTCGCGTGGGCGCTACAAAACTTTGTTATTTTAAATGGAACATCCTGTATATTATTGCATTTTTTAATTCCTTGGTTAATATTAGGTAGACTTTATTGAATGTATATGGTGTTTAAAACTTGTTAATAAATAGTAAATGGTTAATATTATTATTTCGAAAACGGTTAAGTTTATCGATTTTTAACAGGTATATCTTTTTTATTTAGAGTTGAACGTAGTTTAATAATTTTTTATTGGAAATTTAGATTTTTGAAGGACAAAAAAGTTTGACATATGTTTACTCCGACGGAACACAACAACTAGCGCATCCTAGATGTGATTGCAAAATAGTTACCATTTCCGTAATTACCACCTCGGAAAACATAGGTGTACAAACTTTCAAGACAATCCGTTCAAAGATGCTCAAAATATTTAAAAAAATCGAAAATATTTTTTCAACTTTAACACCCTGTAGATCGAAAAGGAGCAACATTCGGATAAGGCATATTTGGCTTAATTGCTCTATTTTGAGGTCAGCAACATGCCCTTAAGCTCTGTCCCATTATTAATGAATCACCCTGTATATATTTTTCTACTTTTTTGTAAAGGTAATAAGCTAATTTAAATCAATTTTCCTACAATTAACACCAATGAAATCATATAAGCTCTTTGACACCAAATATCTAGGTATACAAAAAATTTAATTAAATCAAAAAAATAAAAAATTGTACTACTTATATACTATTTACCTCAGGGTTACTGCTAAGCGTTCTGCTGGTGGAATAGAACTCTTAAACGTGGTATTCTCCCTTGTCAGATCAGAACTCACAATTGACAAAAGCTCCTAAAATTTTTCGTAACTCCTTCGGAAGTATTAAAAAAATTTGTTCTATTAATTGAGGAAATAAAGTGGCAAATTCACTTTCAATTTTCCTCTTCTTACAGATTTCATGTAACCATTTTCGCTTTCTTTTTAGCTTTGCAATTTGTTGTTCCTCTTCCTCACACAGTAAACTTACTATTATAGCCTTTGCATCCATCTTCAGCAAAATAAACAGAGCGACTGACTGGAAAATTTCTGGCTAGTGCGCGCTACGCTAAAAAAATGCCGGTCGCCGGCTAGTGCGCGCAAGCCTTAATGCGTTGCCACATATCTTGATGGTCTAACGTAAACTTTGTTTTTTATAAATCCCCATTAAAAGAAGTCGCATCTTGTCGCAACCTGGACACATTGAACGCCAACTCACTCAATACATCTGTTGGGAAAAGTTTCGTGTAAAAACTGACGAACCGCAGCGGTATTCTGAAGTGAAGCACCATCATGTTGACTCCACATTCTTCAAAATGTAGTTAAAGGAATGTCGCCTAACAGACCGTCTAGAGTATTTGTTAAAATGTTTAAATAAACTGCTCCAGTTAGATGCTGGTCAAAAAAGAATGGTCCAATGACATGGGTTCCCAAAATTGTTCCCTACACGTTCAACGACCATCGTTGACTATGAGTTGTCCAGAATTGGTGAGGATTTACTGTGTCATAATAATGGCAATTATGACTATTAACGAAACCATTTTTATGAAAAGTAGCTTCATCGGAGAACATGACCCGTTTAAAAAAATCATCATCTTGATTATCATCTCAAGTGCCCGCTGACAAAACTCCAGTCTTCCCTGAAAATCTACCTTTAGTAACTCTTGGTGTAATTGGATGCGATAAGGATGTGCTGTGCTATGCTTTTGCAAAATCCTATGTATTGACGTTGTACTAATACAATTGCAAGGCCTTCTTGACGCTGTTACATAGCTACTTTTTCGGATTTTAGAAAAGAACCTGATTTTTCTGGAAAACTGTTGGAGATAAGTATGGACAAAGTTGTTTGCTCACAATTGACAAGATAGAGTAATTTATGTCAAAACGAACTGTGAAAACTGCAGGTTTCTAACTCTTTCGGTTTAGACGCCCATCTACAAGACAAGGCATTTAGAGAGCTGAAATCGTGATGATTTGATGTTTTTCAAAAACAACTGATTATCTCAAAAACGGTAAGGTAAAGATGCTTATTATGAGACAGTTCCGAATATGAGACACCGGGCTTTCTCGCAAATTAGGCCATTTTTTTAAAAGAGCGCCACCGTTCTATAATACCGGCAGTTCACTTTCTATTGTATGTTAACAAAGGCCGCGTTACGCGGAAAAGCAGTTGGTTGTGCGGCAAGTTTCTGTGTGCCGGTCGCCAAAGTACTTGCAGTGCTTGTCGTAAAGGTATGTAGAAAACAGAACATTATTAACAAGACAGTGTTGTTTATCATTAACATAAAGCTAACATGACGTAGTATTTATTTATCATGCCGCTGAGTCAATTTTTTTCATGCTTTTACCAACTAACCTAAAACTGAATAAAATTTCTTAAGACCCTAGTATGAGACACCTGAGAGCTCCTGATATGAGGTACCTCATATTACGGGACAAGGCGTTGCATATGAATGTAAAGCATTTTCACCACTGCCGATGATACCACCATGGAAGAAGAAGAAACAAACTCAACCGTTCCCGATCAAAATAATCATTCTACGAGCCCTATTCCTGGTTGCTCTTATGACGGGGTTTCTTCTCCTACAACTCCTTGTTGTTCTCTTGGCAAGTCAACAAGAAAGTCTCCACTACAATTGTGTCACCATATCAAATTAAACCAGTTCCTGCACTCCCGGAGAGATGCAAAGATAACTCTAGTCGTGCAGGTTCAGCTAGCTTGATAACATCTTCTCCGTACAAACTACAAATNATTTCATGTAACCATTTTCGCTTTCTTTTTAGCTTTGCAATTTGTTGTTCCTCTTCCTCACACAGTAAACTTACTATTATAGCCTTTGCATCCATCTTCAGCAAAATAAACAGAGCGACTGACTGGAAAATTTCTGGCTAGTGCGCGCTACGCTAACGTAAACTTTGTTTTTTATAAATCCCCATAAAAAGAAGTCGCATCTTGTCGCAACCTGGACACATTGAACGCCAACTCACTCAATCTATCTGTTGGGAAAAGTTTCGTGTAAAAACTGACTAACCGCAGCGGTATTGTGAGGTGGAGCACCATCATGTTGACTCCACATTCTTCAAAGTGTAGTTAAAGGAATGTCGCCTAACAAACCGTCTAGAGTATTTGTTAAAATGTTTAAATAAACTGCTCCAGTTATAAGGTACTTCATATTACGGGACAAGGCGTTGCATATGAAGGTAAAGCATTTTCACCACTGCCGATGATACCACCACGGAAGAAGAAGAAACAAACTCAACCGTTCGCGATCAAAATAATCGTTCTACGAGCCCTATTCCTGGTTGCTCTCATGACGGGGTTTCTTCTCCTACAACTCCTTGTTCTCTTGGCAAGTCAACAAGAAAAGAAGTCTCCACTACAATTGTGTCACCATATCAAATTAAACCAGTTCATGCACTCCCGGAGAGATGCAAAGATAAGTCTAATCGTGCAGGTTCAGCTAGCTTGATAACATCTTCTCCGTACAAACTACAAATCGAAGAAGCTTTGAAGAGAAAAAAGAAAAGGAGGCAAAAAAGGAAAAANTGTCACCATATCAAATTAAACCAGTTCATGCACTCCCGGAGAGATGCAAAGATAAGTCTAATCGTGCAGGTTCAGCTAGCTTGATAACATCTTCTCCGTACAAACTACAAATCGAAGAAGCTTTGAAGAGAAAAAAGAAAAGGAGGCAAAAAAGGAAAAACAAAGAAAGCCAAGGAAAAGTGCTGCAAAAGGAAAATGAACTGGGAAAAGGCCTGTGAAAAGGAAAGTTTTTACTGAATCATCAACGTCCAGTGAAGATGATGACACCACGGATTTTTCTTCAGAAGACGAGGAAGACGATGCAGTGTCCATATTGCGTCGGTTTGTATTCCGAAGATACGCGAAGTGAAAACTGGGAGAAATGCCAGGCCTGTTTCAAATGGGCAAATCTAGAATGTGGAGAAATAAAATCAAAGAAGTTTATTTGTGCCGTTCGTTGTTAAGGTTGAAAACCTAAACTTTTTTTTATTTTGTTCACAGAATTACCTATTCGTTGCTTTAAGAGAAAATGTAACTTTGTTTAAAGAAAAAATTGTTTCATGTTTTTGAGAAAGCTAGCCCAAAATGTGTTTTATGTTCTGTTTATTCAATAAAAATATGTTTGAGTAAACAATAGGTCATTTTCAGCTTTATTCCCTAATTTGAGATAGTCTCATATTGAGAACCCATATTGTCTCAAATTGGGAACCTCTTTTTCGATTAGGCAAATATTACTTTTCTGATAAAATCTAACTTAAAAACTAAAATACAAATTTGCGGCGTTCTCGTTTTTTTTTTTTTTGAAAGATCTAAATTAAATTCCCTACAGAAAAACATTAATTTTCCAAGAAAAATGTTAAAATTGAAAAAAAAACATGATTTTTAAAAAAGGTGTCATAATAGGCTCTTTACCCTAAGTTTTAAACACCATATACATTTAATAAACTTTACCTAATATTAACCAAGGAATTCAAAAACGCAATAATATACAGGGTATTCCATTTAAAATAACAAAGTTATGTAGCGCCCACGCGAAATGGAATACCCTATAAAGCTAAACATTTTTTCTTTGCGTGGCCCACATGATTCCAGACAACTTTTATTAAAACCATTTTTTTACAAATTTGCAGTTACAGAGTGACAGAAGAATCCCTCTTAGGTGGAACACCCTGTATATTAATTAGGTATTTTTCTCTATTAACTGGTTGACCTAGTTCTTCCTGTATCTCCAGAGGAAAGAGTCAATCGGTATGAGGTACGGACTTGGATTCCAAGAAATTAAATTGGTGCAGCCGATTTAATGCCACAGATATTCGGTGGTTCCTGTTAAAAAAATATATAAATTTGATCCGTCAAAAATCCGAAATAAGTACTCTAGATTACACTATAGAAGAATCGGTGTGAGTGAAAGCAATAAAGGTACGGAGTGAATCCATTGAGTGAAATTATTGAGTATTGAGTCACTCAATATTGAGCATTTTGATAATTTTACGTATCTGTGATAATATTTGAACTGGAATTGAGTATTTTCCCTCAAATATAGGTACCCGTTAAATAAGATCGAAAATATTATGTTTAAGTGTAGAAACCACTGTGGCAGCTTAGTAGTTTATGACTATAACTCAATAACATGCAATAGATTAAAGTCACTCACTTGGTAGATAGCAGAAACTCGGATTTCAGTAAAATTCACTCACTATTGTAGTAGTATCACTCATAAAATGTTAGCTGTACTCACAGTAATAGGGTGAAAATTTCACTCAATTGGGTGTGAGCAGAAATTGATACAATATTGACTAAAATTTAGTGACTTTGAATTGAATTTGAAGGAATTCGTTTTTACAGTGTATATGTAAAAAATCTATTAGGTAAGAATAGAGAACTGTGTATGTAATTTCACACAGAACACACTGCCATAAAAATTCACACAATTAATTGCTCCTAAAATGGTGACTCTCGTACAATATTGTTTGATAATTTTAGAAAATTTACAATTTGTTGGTAATAATTTCACTATTGTAGAAATGGTCACTATGTAACGTTGCATTTTCACAAAATTTTAGACAAATTCCGGAACGATTTGCGTGTACAAGCTGCAGTTGATTAGAAAGAAAAAAATTATAACAAAGTTTTCATTAGATCTAACTGAAAAAGTACGAAATCTTAAAATATTACCTAGATAGCGTGTACAGCACTTGTATATAACTATTTCATTACAATATTCTTGAGAAGTAAAGGATACCATTGTTACATTTTTGCATTACATTATTATCTAACCAGTCAGTCGTATCATTCAACTAAACTAGCTACAGAATAAATTTGACACACATTTGACGAATGGAATGTGGTCTTTCTCAATTTATCACCAGACGACAATTTAATATTTTTCATAGACATATTGTTGGACATTTGGATACAAAAATATAATTTGACTCTCACTCTCAGTCTGTATAGTTTTATAAATGATAATAGAGATTAATTTTTCTGTTAAAGAAATAAAGGTCAGATTTCACATAGCGTAACGTAACGACATGCGTTTCTCTTTTTGAGTTGCCCATTTCATAACTCAAGTTCAATTTGTCCAGTTGTACCTACCTAATATCAACTCAGTGGGAATAGACATCCTTAAGGTAACAACCAGTTTTCTGCCTATCATATAAACATTACTATCATTGTTGCGCTGATGGCTTTTACGAGTATATTTTCCAATTTTTTCCCACATTTCTTGTGGTTTAACTACTAAGTAATCTAAATTTAATCTTTAGTATCTCATGAATTTATTAAATTTAAACGTAATTGACAGAATTTTGTTTTATTTGCAAAAGTACTAAAGCATGTTAACCTGATTGATTATAAAGCAAAAAAGTGTTGAAACTGATATATAAACCAGCGGCAAGGAATTTTGAACATTTTCATATGAAATATAGGGAAAAAGCTAACACGGCTTCGACGTATTATTGATTGAGAAACATTCCACCTTCAAACTTTAATAGATACTCATATTTTTCTACTGTGAATATTAGATTGGATAAATATTTATTCTAGATAACTTTGATGGCTGTTTCTTTAAACCTTCGTCTGATATTACTATAAATATAAAAAGCCTGATAAATTCTACTAATTTGCATTATTGATTAAGTCACTACATAACATTTTTTCTTAATAAAAACGTTTTTATAAATGGCCTTTCGGTGTCTAATGACTTTACAATATATTACATATTATATTTCTATATTTACTATTTACTCTCAGAGGTCGACGCAAAAGAAATGCAGTACTGTTGTGAAACAATAACTGTATTCATAAACACCATGCTCACATAAAGATGAAAATTTATTTATTTACGCATTCATCTGGAAATTGTTTCTGATGCACTGTAAACAAAGTGAATGCAGATACAAGGTGTTAATGAACTTATGTCAAATATTTTTGCCACATGTCCGTTATGTCAAAATACACGGATTTGTGTTGATTAAAATGTAATTTTAAAATCTGACTTACCACAACATTGCAAGGAGCCACCTTTTGAGAACTGCTGATTTTCATAGAAGATGTTCGATGTACCCTCCATTTGCTTGCACGGCGCGACGTATCCAATTCGCTCGCACGCGTTGCAACATTGCCACGTCCTTTCGAATTAAATTACCGGCAATGCGATGTCGCAGTTGGTCGATGTCACGAACTTTCGTGGAATACACAACACTTTTCATATATCCCCACAAGAAGAAGTCTAAAGGGGTGAGGTCCGGGGACCGGGGGGCATCTAACTAGTTAGCTGCGACCTATTCAGCGATCGGGAAAAGTAATGTTTAGAAAGTCGCGCACTCTCCGAAAAAAGTGAGCGGGGGTTTCGTCATGAAGTAACCACATATTTTGCCGAACATTTAATGGCACGTCTTCCAATAATTTCGGCAAGCGATTTTGCAAAAAATCTAAGATATGTATCACTGTTTAAGCGTCTAGGCAATTCAAAAGGTCTTATTAAAGTGTCACTAACGATACCGGCCCACATGTTCACTGAAAAGTGTTGCTGAAACGCACCGCGACGTATTTCGTGTGGATTTTCGATAGTCCAGTGGACGTAATGGAAAATCCTCAGGAGTAAGCGCTTGAACACGTTGAATATGAACTGGGTACAACTGAGCTTCACGCAATGTCCTCCACACAATAGGACGCGAAGTATTTACTTGCTGTGCGATATTTCTGATGCTACGATGCGGATCTTCTTCGACGAGATCTAAAATCATCACGACATTTAAGATTCTTAGTGGTCGTCCTGGACCTCGACGCGGTTGTACTTCATCGGTGTCCAAAACTGTTTGCGTTGCAGCAACAAATGTTAGCGGTGCGAGGGCACGTCGCGTCGTTCAGAATATATTGTACGGTACACTTGACAAGCTCTGTTGGTATTTTCGTTTGCTTCGCCATAAATTATCATATCGTAATATTCGCGATTTCTAAATATTTGCGCCATTTTCTAAAGAAAACTTGGAAACACGGCTATTAAATGTACTCTCGAAAAACAGCACAGCAATTACTACAACAATGTATTACAAACTGACTTTCGAATATAGTCTCATAAAAAGTGTTACAGAATTTCTTGTAAGTACTCGCCCCGATAAAAGTACATGTATTTCAGCAGTTCCAAAACAATTTTAAACACACTTTTAATTTGCTTTTTTGTCTATGACCTTAAACTTCCGATACAAGTTTATGACATCAGTTAACTCAGTTTTGCCCCTTTTTCATCCCTTTAAATATTTGACATAAGTTCATTAACACCCTGTATATCTGATAAATAAAATTGATTACAGGTCAGTTCCAAATAAGACACTATTAAATGCTTAGCATCATTATTGCTTATCTCATATTCCATCCAGTGGACCGTATTGTCCGGTGGTTTGACTTGGCTGTTATTCGTGATTCTTGGATACTCTTTATTTTCTAATTTCCCTATGATAAAAACTAGTTTGCAAATCAAGAAGTTATCGCTCAAAAAATTTCGAAGATACATTTTTGAATGAATCTAATGACAAAAGTTGCATCGATTTTTGGTTTATTGGGAACATGCCATCGTGAAGAACTTTGTTACAAACTTTTATTTAACTTGCCTTATTAGTATGAGTCAAATCATGCAACTGAATTTTAAAACAGTTGCCTGACGAAGTTCTTTTGTTCTTTAGTGATGAGGCTCACTTCCATCTTTCGGAATCTGTAAACAGAACATGCGCTATTGGAGCTTTCATAACCCCCAGACAACTTCATCAGCGTCCACTGCATTCAGAACGTGTGACTGTTTGGTGTGTAATATCGCGAGAATAATTGGTCCATGGTTTTTTGAAGAAAATACACGGACTGTTTCAGTGACTTCTGACCGTTATGTACAGATGATTGAGGAGTTGTTCCTGTCAACACTCAACGAGATGGATTTGGTAGGGGCGTGGTTCCAGCAGGACGGTGCCACAGCATACACTTCTCGTGTATCAATGACTGTTTTGCAGGCAACACTTCCCAGGACACCTCGTCCCCTTGAGAGGCGATTTGCACTGGCCAGCACGGTCTCCTGATTTAGCCCCCTGTGATTATTTTCTATTGGGCTACCTAAAATCAATTGCTTACAATGATCGTCCTAGGATCCTGGATCATTTTAATAACAACATTCGTCAAGCTATAGCCAACATACCCGTCGATATGCTGGAAAGATTTGATCGAAACTTAAGAAGAAGTAAATTAACGCAATATATTGACAATAACGGACGCCATCTGCCTGATATCGTATTTAAAACTGCGTGAATATAAACTTGGCATATTGTATTTAATATTGCTCCAATAATACTTTTTCTTTTATTGAATTTCAAAATAAGCAAGTTGCTCTGCCCCACCCAACAAAACTGATTACATCCGGCTGATGTATCCCATAACCGACCTTATATTCACTTTTAACGCATGGTTAATTAATTGCAGATTGAAGTTTTCAAAACCTTTTTTTCTACAACGGTTTTTTGTTTGCTTCGAAGTTTAGGTTGCGAAAGGATTCTTTGCCTTATCTTCAATAATAACTGAATAAATATGGTAATACATTTTACTAATGGTGTCAAATCCTTTGTTTGTAAAAAATGTATGTATTTCAAATAAAAATAAAACTGCTGAGAGAATTTTTTGCAATACCAATATCTCTTCTAATGCTGCAACTGCTTTAGAGGTCCCTTCTACCTTGACATCAGTATCATCAGGTGACGTCGACGATAGTATTGCAGTTAAATTGAATACCTCCTCAATTACTTCTTAGGGAATTAACATAAGTCGGATTGCAATATTAATATTAATGTTTCTAAATAAAAAATTTATAACTGTTCGAATAAATTTGTATTAATTTTTCTAAATAATTATATTCTTTCTAAAGTCAATTTTATTATCTTGAGAAGAATGTATAGTATACAGCATTTTATTTTTAGCACTAGTGTTAAAAGTGTTTTTGACACCTAACATTACAAAAGTAAATTTTTCATTCACTTATCAATGAATTAAAAATGTCATTTTTAATGACAGTTTTACAAAAACTTGTTTATATAGGTCAGTTTAGTTGTGTTGTGCAAAAATGGAGCTGTTTCTTAGGAACATTAGTGGCTAGAAAATAACCAAGAAAAGAAGTCGGATGGAAGAATAATTTACAGCATCCCATGCATAGGTAGATGGTACGGTAACCAAGTCACACACCGCTCCGATTATATAAACCCGTCTTTTTGTGGCCATGATGTGTGATCTTGCAGTTGCTTCAAACTGTCGTATGAAATTCAGAATTTGCTGGTTTTTGTGTGTGGCTGCCTTGGAAATTATCATCGAAATTACATGGTGTCGAAGAGAGTTGTACAAGAAATGTTATATTTGTTTTCATTCCCGTTCGCACGGTATAAATTTTCCTTTTTCTGTTATACGAAAAAGGCCTCGTCGTCGAGCAATGAATCAAGTGTTTCTTCGACCAAACTGTGCCCGTTTTTACTGGTGGCTTCTGTAATAAATAAGTCCGATTTTTATTTTCCAGATTTATTTATAGACTCATTAATAATAGATGGATAGATAAATTGACAACATATAAATTCATCACATACTTGGACTTGCGTTGAAATTACTTGTATTTGCTCGAAATGAGACATCATAAGTAAGCTTTTATCGCAGTGTATGAATTATGTATTTTATTTAGAACTACCGAACTGGCAAAACGACGGGTATGAAAAAGATACTGCTTTATGGTAGGCGTATGGCGAATTTTAAAAATCTAAACACGCAACGTTGATGTACCAGTTAACATGTTTCTTTATCTCAAACACATTTTTTGTGGGTTATGTAAACATAGTGGGAATATAGGAGTAACCATAAATTCTATTCTTTTGATTATGTTATCGGAGCTTTTAGGTATTTTAACATTTATGGTAAATTTTATGCTTATTTAATTCCACACATTAGATACAAATAACATAAAGCTGTCGCCTTAAGATTAGTCCGAAAACAAGTATGATTATGTATTTTTTTAATTTACAGATAGAGATCAATGAAGATGTTAACTATGAAAATTTGCTTATTAATCACATTAAAAAAAGCGGTTGCATGTTAAGTAAAGAGAGGTCCACTAGCGTAAAACCACAATTTTGATAAGACTCAATTTATTTACATTACACATAATTTATAAATCAATGAAAATAGTTACTCAAGTAGTTATCTTAGAAGTTACCTTTATAGTATTTCCGATAGTTATAAAAGGCCTAACTGGCAAGATATTGTAAGTTTTATTGAGCATTTGTATATCCAGAAAACATTTGGCATCAGGAAAGGTAAAGAACTTCGACAGATAAGTTATAAAATCTTTATAGGGGTATGACAAAAACAATTATTCTATATGTAAGCACTAATGCGCACTAATACAGAGCCTTCATAAATGTTTACAAGCCACGTGACCGCTGAGCTCAGGCAACCCAACATTGCACGATTGGTACCGGTAACAAAAATTCCTAGATCTTGGCGTCACCAATATTAATAATAATTCGTTTACAATGATCAATGACAAACTGTTACGTCTACGTCCGAGATAAAGCAATCGCTGATTGGTTGAATAGTTTCTCGTGAAAAATTATACCAATCATAGCCGCTGAAACAGAAAGTTGTGTTTTAATGTAACCTTGATTTTACAATTTTAATAATTTTTAATTTTACCGAAATTTAATAGCCAACATAAAGGAAATAAAATTACTGTTACAAACAAAATTACAGGTCACGTGGCTTGTAATCATTTTTGAAGGCTATATACAGGGTGTCCGGAAAGGTCATATCAAAAATGAAGGAGTATAGGGGAGGTCAAAATAGTTGTAGTACTTCATAAACAAAAAAAAATTCGTATCGGGATTCGTTGTGGAGTTATTCGCGTTCAAAGAAAGAAGTTTGAAAAACAAATGCGAATTATAACTTCTAAGTTGTTACCATGACAACAATGAAATTCAGGCAATTAAAGTAACTCATGGTAATGTTCATTTCCAAGCTCAAAGTGATATTCAATATGCCTGGATTATACAGGAGCAGACGAAATTATCCATTTAAATTTATACATTTTTGGCAGCGTTACCAAATTAGACATTTTTCTTTCATAGTGAGATTCCTCTTTCACCTTTCTAAAAAAAAGATATACAATATATAAGTCGATATCTTATACCGATTTTGAGAAAATCGAATTTTATTAACAACATACATTTATTGTGATACTAACATTTTTGTAAAAATCTTGGTTTCTATACAATTAAAAGAAAAAAGAGAACTGTTAAGTAAGATGTTCAATACTTGTTCACTTGAACTTCAATGCATTTTCTGGAATTGTTCAATCATCTCTGCTGTAGATACTCGAAATAGCATGTGGTGATCATTTCTAATGATGCTGGTGTATGTATGCGATTTAAATAATTCTTCCCTACTATTTATAGGAGTTTCATAAACAAAACTTTTAAGATGGCCGCAAAGAAAAAAATCAAGACGATTAACATCGGGAGACCGAGGCGGCCACGGAAAAGGACTACCTCGACCGATCCATTTATTGGGAAATGTGTTATTTAAATAAGCTCTTACCGCCCTGCTAAAATGGGGTGGTACACCACCGGACGTGTAAAGGTGTTCTTGCAGTAAATATAGGTATTTATCTCCATTTAAAGTATCAGTATCATTCATACATTAATGATGAATGTTTGTTGGTGTTTTGTCTAAATAATAGCATGGGGTTTTCGTCACTTCAAATATGTAAATTCTATTTGGCGTAAATCAGCCACAACAGCTTCAGAAGCATTACTTTCTACTAGTTCGCACCTTAGATGAATATCTGCAAATTCTTCATAGCTAAAATCCTCCATGATATTCAACCAACAAATGGCGGCAAAATGATTCATGACAAATATTTAACTGCTAATTATACATATTTGCTGACTGTCATCTCAATTTCCAAAGAGACAAAGATTTTTACGAAAATGATAACATCGTATTTTTGATACATTACATATTGTTCATAAAATTCGATTTCCTCAAAAACGGTACAAGATATCGACTGATATACGGTATACCTTTTTTAAGCAAAGTGAGAGAGGAATCGAACTTTGAAAGAAATATGCCGAATTTGACAACGCTGTCAAAGATGTATAAATTTAAATGGATAATTTCGTCTGCTCCTGTATAATCCAGGCATATTTAACATCAGTTTAAACTTGGAATTGAACATTACTATGAGTTACTTTAATTGCCAAAATTTCATTGTTGCCATGGTAACGACTTAGAAGTTATAATAGGCCCATTCAGTGATATTTAATTTTAAACTTTTTCTTTCATTTTCTGATAGTATTTAACCACCTAATTATATCTTAAAAAAATTAGATCAATAGGATTAATAATAAGTGATATATTTAATTTTGAATTTGTAAGACCCTTAAAAAGGTCAACACTGCGAGAGAACAGCTAATGACGTCACAATACCGGCCACTCGGCGATCAAGTCACGAGCAGACGGAGAGATGTGTAGATGTTTGCTATACTTTTACCTATATACCTATATACCTATATTTTTAAGTGTATAAATAGAGAGTGTATAAGAGATATACATCAAGTCTTGTTGAAATGCATTTTTCACACAACATATTTATTATAAACATAGAATGTCTTTGAATATCTAAATACATTTTCTTTTCGGATTTTTCTCAATGACGTAAATGGTTCGCTTTTCTACATTTTCTGTTGCTTTCCATTTTTGTACAAATGTACCCAACGTACTAGACTCGGTACTTGTGGATGTATGCGACGACGTGTATGTACGAACAATTCAGAACAACCCTCGTTTTTCTTTGGTTGCCCGTCTAGGGGGTTGTAAAATATTATTATTTAAATAAATTGCTTATAGGTGCCTCTCGCAACGTATTTCGAAATTTTTGTGGACGGGAACGTTTAGATGGGGTAGATTTTTTTTTTTTTCGACATAAATTTGAAAATTCTGCTCTAAATGTTTAAATAATAATATTTACAAAACCCTAGACGGACAACCAAAGAAAAACGAGAGTGGTTCTTAACTGCTTATAGGTCCCTCTCGCCGACGTATTTCGAATTTTTTGTGAACACGAACATTTAGATAGGGTAGAATTTGTTTTCCGGCATAAAATTGAAAATTGTGTTCTAAATGTTCAAATAATAATATTTTACAACCCCCTAGATGTGCAACTAAAGAAAAACGAAGGTGGTATTGAGTTGCATACCGTGGCTGGGGAAACCGTGGATAACATCACACAAACTTTTCATTTTTCGGTAATGAAATAAATATTTTATTCGGAGTCGATCCTGAAGTACTTTTGCAGCCTGGAACTATTCAATACTTGTACAATCCTCAGTTTCGACCCATTTAGATATAAAAACAATGATTCACGAAACTGCCAAGCGAACTACACACCGTATGTATTAACACAGAATGGGATGAGAGCGAGCGGAGTGCTCTGCCAGTCGCCCGTACCGGTATTATAACGTCAGCAATGGTTGCTCAACGTTTTTCCGCGCTCTGTTTTCATTAATTTATTTCACACATTTCTCGTTGAAACAAAAAATTGATTTTTGGCATATTAACTAATTAAAGGGTAAACTTTTGAAATATGCAATAAAAAAATTTTACTGAATGGGCCTATTGGAATATACAGGGTATGTCCGGAAAATAAGTTGAATGATTTTTTTCTGTCAACCCGGAAGGCTGCAGTATTACGACTGGTGGGGGAAAAGTGGGTGGGGGATCTTGGGAAGGCAACGCGTTCCTCGATCCTCGCCAGTTGCCTGCTGGCCATTGTCCAGTGCGGATTGCTAGTAGTGTGTACGTGTGTTTGAGAGACGCGTCGGGAGATTAAAATGCCACGATTCACTGAACAGCGACATGACAGTGACCCAAATTTTTTGGATAATGTCATAACGGGGGACGAAATATGGGTTTTTGAATACGTCCCTGAATCAAAACGCCAAAGTGCAGAGTGGCACACGAAGGCTTCCCCGAAGCCAAAAAAGGCAAGAATGACGAAATCCCGGGAGAAGGCGATGCTCATCGTCTTTTTTTATTCCAAAGGTGTTGCCCAATCGGAGTTTGTGCCACAGGGACAAACTGTCAACAGCCATTTTTACTTGAAAGTCTTTGAAAGGCTCCGAAATCGGGTGCATCGCGTCAGGAAAGAGATCAGTGGAAATTGGCGATTCCAACACGACAACGCGCCGTCTCATACCGCCTTCATTGTTAGCGCGTTCCTGGCCAGGCACGGTGTGGCAACGTTGCCCCAGCCACCATACAGTCCCGATTTGGCACCAGCGGGCTTCTTTTTAATTCCTCGAATAAAGAGAAGCTTAAAGGGTCATCGTTATGGGACGGTAGATGCAGTGAAAGCCGCCGCGACGAGGTGTCTGAAGGAGATTCCCCTCAACATGTTCCGGGAAGCCTACCAGAGCTGGCAGAATCGTTGGAATAAGGTGTATTGATGCCCAAGGGTGCTATATTGAAGAATACTAAACATTTGTACATTTATTTTCAATAAATTGTTCTTTACGGATTTATTCAACTTATTTTCCGGACATACCCTGTATTTTTCAAACCTCTTTCTTTGAAGACGAATAACTCCAAAACTTATTGATGGATGTCTCATAAACAACGCGTACATTGTCAGTAATATTTTAAACCCTAATTAACTTTATATCGAAATTTTAATGACTGTAATTAGTCATTAAGTACTAATTACAATCACTAAAAATCACTAAAAGTTTGATATAAAGTTAATTAGAGTTTAAAATATTACTGAGAACGTATGCGTTGTTTATCCATCAATAATTTTTGACATAAGCCTACTTTGAGAAAAGTGACTTATTGTCTACAACATAATATTGTAAGAGTTCAATTAAAAGCCTTTTTTCTCGAAAACTGTTCACATTAGGAAGTTCTAATAAGAGTACATTATGTTTAGAAAATAAAATTTCACATTAGAAATTGGAGCCCAAATCCTAAAAAACCTAACCTCAAAAAAATTAGAACTTAAAATGTAATACGAATGTAGCTAACTAGCGCCCTCTATAAAATATACATAAAATATACATAAAATACCAGCGTATTTGGCGTCCTTAAAAACCCCGGAATACCAAATTTCATAAAAATATTTTACACCGTTTGGAAACTCGTAAAAATTCTATTTAAAAATTTTTATTTTGTCGCTCTGTATCTCGAAAACCAGAGAAGATAGACAAATGTCATGAGACAAAAATTTCATATTTTTTGTCCTACTGTCACCCCCTGAATTTACAGGAGGTCTTTCTGAAACACCTTATTTTCCCTTTTATTTATTTATTTTCCTTGCTGGCCATTTTCCTTTGTTTTAATATCTATCGGAATAATTAAATATTTTGTGTTTTAGATTTTCTTTTCAGATACTTGTGTGTCATTCCAAGATCGAGAAAAGAACTGAAAATAAGTTCTGAGTAACCTATGAAGATAATGGATAGTGGTTCAAATTGGTCGGTTTTCAAGGGTTACTGCGAATCTGTCATAAATAGAGCAAAGCTGATAGATGAGTCACAACTCTTTTTTCCGAATCAAACGCAAACCGGATCTCTCTATATGTTACCGTATTCGAGCTATAGGTGTTTCTCCATTTTTGGTTGAACCAACCGGTGTCCTTTTCTTGTTTCCCAAGATATCTGAAAACGGTTTGAACATTCTGCAGGCACTTTTTGAGATACATTCGGTGGCATAAAAATAAATGTGATAATATTTTTAGTTTTTGTGATAATCTATAATCACAACTTGTTTTTTTATATGGAACACCCTGTATTTTATTTCAAAAACGGAAAGAGGCCTAAAAATGCATTCCAAAAATATATACTTCACTTATTATTTTTTCTGTAGATTTGCGGAAAATATAAAATTTTCAAAATACCAACGATATTTAAGGCTTTGAAAACAAACAGGTTTGGCGTTTGAAATTATTAAAAGCGCATTAACATATATCAAAAGTTGTTCTTTACTCAAATTAAGACAAATACAATTTAATAAAATGTTTTAATCTAAGAAATGAAAATGGACCTGGCAATCACGGTTGCCATTTTTTGGGAGTATCTTGTCCTATTGTATTTAGTGGCGAAGTAAGAATAAATGTAGCAAGGATTGATTACAAAATTACAATTTTTAAATTTAACCTGTGGTAATATATAACAGAGCTTAAAATAAAATTACTGATGATTCCGGCTCAAAATTAATTTTGAATTCATATTGAAAAAGTTATTTTAACAACTTGAGGATTTTCATTCACTAAACATGTTCATTGTGTTTGTTATACCAGATCTTGTTAAGCCTCATCAGTAAATACTTTTTTGCTGAAGTTTATAATTGCGGATTTATTTATTTGCTATAAACCCTGCAGAAAGTTATAGGTCCTACGCTTTCCTGAATGGATGGAGATCTTACACTATGTTGAGATGATAAGGGTATAATAACTATTCCTTTAAAATTATGTGAGCAATACTTCTAAGAACTGCTAGATCACTTCCTAGTACCCATTTTATTTTTTTTCGTAGTTCTATCTAAAATTGTTCCTCTCACTTTGTAGTTTATATGGTACAGGGTGAGTCAACGCTGGGCAAAGTTGATTTATCGCTAGAATATAATTGAGGCAAAATGTTTCAAAATAGGGTCGGGTGGGGGACAAGAAATGTACATTTTAAACATAATTTGACTTATACGGGGGGATTCTTTTTGCGTTAATGCCAAGAAAGTGATGCAGGGGTCTTCCTGGAATTCTATCTCAACAAATATCATACGGACTGTATATTGATGAGTTTCAAATGAATTGGAGAGCTTTATTTGACATTTGTTTTGTATTTAAGTATAGTATTAAATATTTTTCTAAGGAATTTTCTTTTTGCGCAAAATATTTTTTTTAGTAGGTAATTTAAATTCAATAGACTGTATCTGGATCATTTTGCTTTCTAAAAGAATTGCCTTAAAGAAAATAGAAAAATATTGTAATTTAACAATTGCCGACATTTTTTTTTAACAATACATTTTGTATTAATAATGTTTTTACCTGTAGCGGTGCGTTATAGTTTATTATTTAGAATTCAGAAGATATACGTTTCACGTGACAGAAGCAAGCTCTTTATTGAAAAGTACTAATTAACATAGCAACCTGGCATTTTAACTTACTGTTAAGGATATAATTTAATGTTAGAATCTTGTGGAGGCTGAAATAATAAAAATTCCGTTTACATTTTTCGTTGCTTATCGTGATAAAGCTTAGTCGACTAAAATAATTGGGTGTAAGTTATTGCCACAGATTTCAGAAATCTGAGACATTTACTTTATGGTCCTTCCATACGTATAAATAGCTAATTAAAAATGATTTAAAATCCGTTATATATTATTATTAACACGAAAATGTTCAAGTCTTCTTAATATGAGGTCATAAAATTAATATATATCCAAGTAATAACTAAGCTTTCTCGTTATTTTAATATATAATTTAATTAATTTGAGGATTTATTTAAAATTTAGGCGAATAAATCACTATTTATTATTGAAACCATTTCAGTGATGTCGATCTCCTCGAAAAGTAATCAGATTAGTTAATTTATAAATATAGTAGAAATCAATTATATTCCTGAAACGATCGAATTCTTTGAAAATATATGTTAATAATTTTTTAAGTGAATGTTAATTCTAGACATTTTTACGAACCTGGAAGAAAATAACGAACCTCATATTAATGGCCACTGTTGATATGATACTAATATAATGCCATTTTCAATAAAACATTAAATGTACTAAGGTAATAATAATAATAATAATAATAATAATAATAATAATAATAATAAATAATTAGTTGCGATAAGTTAATCACTTCATTTGTTAATATAATTATTATACAGGGTCGCTGATATGTATGGAAACGGTCTTTTACCTCCTAAAGATAGCTATCGAAAATTCACGAGACAAAATGTTTTAAAGTTTTTTTAAATCTATTGCAACAAAGAAAAATAGTATACAGGATCAGTTAAGGGGTCATGACGAGACAAAGTTGCTTTTTCTTCATTTGAACACCCAGTATATTATTTCATATTTCAGTTCTTCTCGAAATTTTAAACAAAATTCGTATAGCACATCATGTACCTAAACTTAACCGTTTTCGAGATATCGAACTATGAAAGTATTAATTTTTTACTACTCTCAAATATATAAAAGAAATAGGGCTCCAAATTATGGACATTTATTTTGAAAATAACACAAGCTGGAGGATATGGATATGATTTAATTTTATTATCAGTTTTTTACAGAAAATAAAAAAGCATAATAGTTCAGGATTGATAAAAATGCATGAAACGAAAAAAAAAAGAAAGAAAACAAGTCTTAATAAATAACAAATATTTTCTTCGGAATTATATCTTATAAGGTCCTCAAAGTGTTCACCATTTACCTCCTGACACTAATGAATTCGATGATCAAAATTTTGTAGTGAATGTAAAAGGGTGTTGGAGGAATAGTGTAAATTTCATTCCTTATCTTTTCCTGCAACTCTTCGATATTTTGCGACCAGTTTTTGTAGACTACATTTTTATATTACTCCACAGAAACAAGTCAGGCGGGATCATAATCGGGAGGCCATTCAATTGCCGCTCTGCGTCCAATTCATTTATCAGGAAACGTTTCATCTACCACACGTCAAAAATGTGAAGGAACCTCATCTTGTTGAAACCATATTTGTTCTGCTGGTAAATTGGGATTGTTATTGTTCGGGAATAACCGACTAAACTCTAAGTAGAATAATATGTTCTTGCAAAAGTAATAAATATCATTCAGAGGTCAAACTTCCGTTTATAAAATAGGTTCCTCTGCTCGTGTCCACACCAAACATTTACTTTCTGTGGTCGTTGTGTGTGAACTTCCTCCATCCATGTGGGTTTTGGTCTGACCAATATCTACAGTCGTGTCGGTTTAAGGTCGAAACAAAACGTAGATTCGTTAGAAAACAATATGTGGGTGACAAAGTTGACAGTTTCGTTTAAGTTATCCATAATAATTTCGAAGAACACGATTCTATGATAATATTTGCAAATTTTTTGAATGGAATATCGACTCATGATATAAAGCCTTCTGTTGTGTCTAATTTATTGGATTTTCCACCATATCTATCATGACATTCAAAGAATTTTCTTCATTTGTAACGTTTACTGGTCTTCCACTTTTTCCTCGATCTGTAACACCTCCAGTTTCAGGAAAAAGTCGCAGTTTTTGAAACGGTTGATTTAGAAATACATTCCCGATCGGCATGCAATTCATGACAAATATCCACTACTTCGTCACAACTTCATCTTCTATCACCATATCCTGTGATCTTAAAAAAGTAATTGTCTACATTCTTCTGTACAATGTACCAGGTGGTTCAAATTGGTCGATTTTCAAGGGTTACTGTGAATCTGTCATAGATAGGACAAATCTGAGAGACGATCCTAGAGGTTTTTTTCAAAATAACGATGGCGCTAACCGCATCTCCCTGTCCGTTACCGTTTTCGAGCTACAAGGCGTTTTTGACTAAACCGACTGGTGACCTTTTCTCGTTTCCCTTCCAAGATATCTTAAAACGGTTTAAATATTCTATAGGCACTTTTTTAAGATACATTCGATGGCATAAAAATAAATGTGATAATATTTTTAGTTGTGATATGATCACAACTTGTTTTTTTTATAAGGAACACCCTATTTCGTGTAACACACTACTTACTTCTATTTGTCTAGTTGACATAATTAGGATTTTGTCTTACATGCTTTTGAATAGAGCAGCATTTCCATGGAATTCTACGGAAGTTTGTGACATCGACCAACTGCGACATTGTATTGCCGAAGCTTGTAGTACGATTCGAGAGAATGTGGCAATGTTGCAACGCGTCCGAGCGAATTGGATACGTCGCGCTGAAGCTTGTGTGCAAGCAAATGGTGGGTCCATCGAACATCTTCTATGAAAATCAGCAGTTATCAAAAGGTGGCTCCCTGCAATGTTGAGGTAAGTCAGATTTTAAAATTACATTTTTCTCAACACAAATCCGTGTATTTACCTCATTTTGACATAACGGATTTGTGGCAAAAATATTTGATAAGTTCATTTCATTTACTTTTTCGTTAATTGTATTAAAATTTTAATAGTTTCTTATAGAAACTGATAATTTATTATTAACAGTACACTTATCACAAATTTTTCCAGCAGCTTGTTATAAAAGACCTAACAGTATATAGAGAATTGATTCCTCTGGACAAAACAAACAAAAAAAGCTAGAGTAACCTATTTTTCTATAACTTTTGGCTCTGAATACCGTATCAAAAAATTTTAATCTATTTTTCTTAGGAATTATGCATTTTAAGGATATGCGCCAAGTATAAATTTTATCCATAGAAAATTTATTCTTTATAAAGGAAATTTTGCGATGGCGTCAGTATTTTTCATATCAGGTTAGAAAAACATTGGTTTCAAAAGTTTTCGAAAAAAATCATTTATCGATATAATTTTATTTAAATTAACTCCCTTAATTTTTATAATAGAATCTGTTTTTGATGTTTGGCTGATTAGTAATGAAACCCTCTGTACAGTATCAAAAATGCGAACGAAAATTCCGCAATTCCTAAGAGAAATTAATTTAATTAAACGCTTTCAATTATTCTGCTGTGGACGCCAGCCAGCCTATAAATATTTTTACAAGCATGCAAAAGCGAACCTCAGAATTTAATAATGTCGATGTTCGTTTGTTCGCCCCCTATTAAACATCTGCCCATAACTTATCATCCCCGAATATATTGGAATTATTCCTTTGTATGAAAACCTCTTGAAATAACTATTCTCCGCTTTGTGAAAATTAGGCTTGCAGTCCACCTTGACTTTCCTGCAAATTTCCTTTACTGTCACCGAATTGGCGAAGCGGGTCATAGTAGCCTAGTGACCAACATACATGGCCTACCTATAGATACCGCAAAAAGAAAATACTTGTTGGAAAATGATGTTGATTGTTTATCTGCTGTGCCATAAGTTATTTTTACCAATTGATCAGTAAAATTCTCGTTTGGCATGTACTGTGTGATGATATTTTTCTGATGCCAATGTTAAGGAGACTAGATAATACAATTCTAGGCTACAATACTGAACATATCTTTTTCTTCCACAGCTATTTTGAATTAAAGAAAGGTAAATAATATAGTTTGGAAGAATCAAATATACCCTGAAAATTTACCCCTTATTTGATAAAGTTCACTTCTATAGAATACAGATACGTTGATATAATATCATATTTTGTTGAATTATAAGTATATACATTACGTTAGTGAGAAAAATCAACTTTCAAATCATTGACGATATTCGAAATTATTGCAAAAATAGTGAAGCTGAAACTCAAAACGAAACACTCGTATTTGTTTTTTATTCAATAGTACTTTCATATGATTCAAAATATGCAAATTAGATGTTTTTATACATTAGCTGACCATTGATAGTTATCAACACCAAGAAAAAAGATCTCGTTCAGTTACTTTCATTTGTCTTCAGATAAAAATGAACAAGTAAAATGAAAAGTGACTGATTGTCGTATGGTCTGAATTAGATAAAAGATATAATTATATTTTATCTGGACGGGAAAACTTGTCTTTAATGTGAAACATAACCAACACAATAAAATTATTTTACTTAGGTTTAAATTCCGCACCAATTATGCTCACAACTATTATGTTATTTTTACAAGGTTCTTACAAACTTTCAGAGGATTTTTTTAAAGGTAGGTAGAAGACACGAATAGTAATAAGGTTTTTCAATAATCAAATTCGTTGAAACTTTAATAACCCATAACAATACATCAAAATCGTTAAACTGAATTTTCTCCAAAACGGTGTATTATCCAAATTAATTAATGATTACGTTTTTTTCCATTGTCCTAACATAGGTTCTGTATTTGTGGTCAGCTGCTAATCTAACATATCCATCTAGTTGAACCTATGGCGCAATCCAACGATGGTTTTGTGTACAGCCGCCCTACTAATAATATCGTCGAAATCATAAACCGTAAATAATTGCCACTCATTCATAGCCCTTTATTGTGCGCGTTTCAACAATCATTCATTAAAATAACACCATGAGGTCGACTTCGATTTTATTTATTCATTGTTAGGAAGTTATTGTTGTTCTATTTCGAAACATTAGGTTATTGAAAACGGCTTTCAAATGACAGAATGAGAGACAAATTTCAACACAGATTGTAAAAAGTATATGTTTTGCTAATGTGATATTAAATATCATTTTAGTAATTTTTACTAAATATATTGCCCCTTGACTATCCCTCAGAAGAAAATAAGATAATTAAAAAAAAAGTTTGATTAAATACTTTTCTCACTCTATTCAGTTTTTGTATATCAAGGTCGAGGATTTGACAAAGTGATTTTCAACTATTAATATCTCGAAGATACTAAAATAAAAATAAGAAGTCTTGCAACTAAAAGTTAGGTCCAATATTTTTTATCCTATATTTGATTGATAGCCATTAAAAATAATATCTCTTTCAAAATTTACTTATCTTCAGTCGTTTTCAAGAAATACCGATTTTTTCGAATCACCTCTTACAATCCTGTTCTGTAAGTTTGGAACATTAGGTTCAAGAAATCCTAATTTCACATTTCTAAATTTTTGCATGTTTTTTCAAACTATTATATTTTACAAAGCCTCACAATGAAAAGAGTCAAAGAAGTTGATGCATGGCGATATGTCTGCCGATATTACAAAATTGGATATTGGTTTATGTAAGATGGTGCCCCAACTATAATTCTATGGACAGTTCAAAATACCTCAATGCAACATTTCTGTTAAAAAATATTAGTCTATGTTAATGTTCGTAATTGAAAAAAGATTATTATTGTAAATATTTACAACATATTAGTATATGACAAGTAAAAGAGTGCTATAGAGTGGAACTATTTAGTGCAAGCTGAAATTCTATCAATGAATCGGAAAAAAAACTGTTTTTGGTTTTCAGTTTTTTTTAAAATACTCAGGATAACCTTGAGACTTATTTCGCTTTAAATAGTCAAAGATGGCTTGAAGGTATTGAAAGGCAATAAATATGCTTGAATTCAGGTTGTGCACTCATACTGGTCAAAAAATTCTGCTTTGGCAAAATCCCACAGTCGATGTTCGGAGTGGCTTCGCAAATTCTCGCAGACTGCTGTTCGGTTTGATTTCTGATATTTGGTCTTTCTGGACTATTATGGCTATTTACTTCCCAGTTGTGGAATCTGCGATGAGACAATTAGGTGTCGTTCCCCAGCTTGAATTTTATAGCACTCGTGGTGTTTTAGCGGAAAAAATTGAAACTGAATTGAAATTTTGGCCATTCTCTGAGGATCATCGGTGGTCGATCTATCTAACATTTGTGAAATTTTGATTTCCTCTCAGCCTCTTCTGTTTCACAGGGATGGTCGGTTAGGTACCCTCGAGCATCAGCTTTTTTTGGCTGGGTTTTTCGCTCGTAGAGTCTCTGCAAACAGTTTCGTAGATCAGATTCGGAAGTTGAGTGAAATTGACGCTCAAAATAACTGACTAATCTTGGACACATGTAAGAGGGCAACATTAGAGGAATATGTCCGAGGAAGTGAAAATTGTGTATGATCTATTTGATAACAATCTTGCTTTCGTTTGTTTGCTGATATTACCTCAAATAAATGAGATTTTCGCTTCATTAGATTGTGATTGGGATTCATTTGTTCGAACCAAGAGAGTCATTTATGATTTCATAGAATATTTTGGCAGTTTTTTCTTTATTATTACAGTGACAAGAGGCGTTGTTTTACGTACTTCATTATTGGCGAATAGATTGGAGAGTAGTAATTTTCTCACATCACTCGCCAATGATAGTTACCAGTTGTCAGTTCGGAATGAAAAATTCTGCCTTCTTCATCAAACCAATGTCAGATCTAACATGCACCATGATTATTGGGCTACGCTAACAAAAACCTCGAATAATGAAATTAACATTTTTGTTTTGCCAATGTGTCTATACCCTAATATGACTATCCAAGTTTCCAAGTATCCAGATAGACAATAAATCATCTTCTCGATTTTTTTGTTTATCTTTCTGCAGGTGAGGACTTGCTATAAATTTAAGTAAACTACTAACGTTGCCCTTCTATTCTTGTCTATTTTTTGCTCAAAATATTAATCACAGCCTCTTCCTACCGGGAGAAATTGAAAGAGTTTCAGAAGTTGGTCGGTTTCTATGTTCTTTGCGCATTTTTTATGGTGCTTTCGGGAACTCCGGTACCCAATGCAGTATGTTGTTGGATGTTCAACAGGCACCTCTAAAACATTTGTTATCCTGCTTCTCGTTCACCGACTTCAACAACATACGAAATTATTTCTCATGAGCTTCAATGGACTTTTCTTATATATTTGTCATATTCACAATTTTGCATTTATAAAATACTTTACACGTCTGCAAAACGCAGTCCCTTCCTTATATATCCTCAAAAATTTATAGAAAATTCTGGTCTAATAAAGAAAAATCAGCAGCGTCTCTGGAAAATTGCAAAAAAAGCATGTGATAATTCAAACAGCATCAGTCACTGCCAAGGTACAAACAAACCTATTATGGTCCAGCGGACCATAATAGGTTTCAACACTAAAATATCAAGATCTCGGAGTTTTTCTATGAACGACAATTGATTCTCTAAATTTGACCTTGAACTGACCTTAACCTAGACCTGATCGGATCAAACGGACACCGAATTCGACCCCGAAAACATATGGATACCATGGTCTAGTATTCCTAACCTTCCACTTTTTTGTGGGGCTGTGTAATTACTACTTCTTAGGTCTCTAGATATCACATACAAGGTGTTACTGCTGTCAAGTGCCAATAAAAGCCAACTAGAACTAATCTAACTTAATGATTGAGTAAAGGCCATAGGCGTAACGAAGAACTTTTACTGCGCATGTCAAGGTCAGATCTATTTTAGAACGTTTTGAAAAATTTCTGTATTTTTTTAAGAAGAAATATGGTCAGTAAATATTTTCTCAATTATAGTTTTGATCCTATTGCATTAAAACCTGTTTCCAATAGTCAAACGCAACAGGCTTTAGTGACAAGCTTTATTCAACTTGTACGAAAAATATAGGAATTTCCAATAGAAGCAATTAAAGAATATTTCAAAATAGGCATGTAAGTGTACATTTTTTAGCAAACGATTTTTTTTTTACTTAATCTCTTGCTATTTTCGAGATCCCAGTGGCGACTAAGATTATAAATGTAACATCGTGCAGTTATCAACCTGATTACAAGAAGGAAATTAATTTGCAGATAAGACTACTTTCTGTACATGTGCTACCGTGATGAATAAAAAATGCTGATATACATAATTATCAAAAAAATTTCTATTTTTCTATCAACTTCATTTGAGCAATGCCAAAGCATTAGAATTATTTATGTTTACTATGAGTTACTTATTGCTTCCATTTCACGAAAATTATCTGTTATGGCGTTTTGGCATATGGCGGCAGTTTTTGTCGACTATAATAAGGAGAAATTAATTAATTCTCAAGCATGAATGAAAAACTATTGTTGAGGAAAAGTCTACAATAAAATATTCGCTTATAGCTCTCATACATTCCTGCAATTAAGGAATTTAAGACCTCGGCATAAATCTCGCAAAACCGTCTAGCTTCATTCACTGTTTTTCTCTGTTAAACATTCCTGGAATTCATGGAATAGCCTCCGCAGCCCAACTTCTGCGTTCTGCTAACATTTTACGATATCTGAATCATACAAGCGATACATTGGCCGTTTGAAATAATTTAAATGATGTTTGTTATATTTTGATTAAATATCCCCCTGGTATGAGAATCGGAATGGCTTCGTTGCATATCAGAAAGTTCACACGGTAAACAAATTTCTGTTCCGATAGATCTGCTGCAGGCAGCATTCCTGCAAGAGGAATTCTCGACCGACTACCAGAAAATATTCTCTTCGTTTAGAAAGATAATTACTGTCTGTTACGCGTTTGGTTCTTCTGTGCTGCATATATCGAAGTATTTAGGAAATTTTTCAGTTTTATTGCAAAATATGCAATAACTGTAAAATATATACGACCGAGAAAGACGACAACGTTGATTATATTTTATGTTCTTTAACTTATTTATATGTGAAATTCCTGTGAAATGAACTGTTGAATATAGAAATATTCATTATGAAGAGAAAATAACTGTGTATAATAATAAAAAGAGAACAGATACTCACAAACTCTGTATCAAGCATAAACAGATTTAATAACAATACAGAATTTAATATCATTGAGAAAAAACAGTAAATTCACATTATATTTACATGTTGATGCAGATATTGTCGAAATTTTTAAGATTTTTCAAATAACTGCAGCAAGAAATGTAATTTTTGATATATTTATACAGGGTGGGCCACCAATAACGCCTCGGTCGCTAGGGACCAAACGGCAAATTTTATAGAAACCTATTTAGGTGGGTTATGGGTAGGTTGATACCGGCTACATTTTAAAAATATTTTGAAATATACAGGGTGTCCAGGAAAAGCATACCATATCAAAGTTATGTAGTTTTAAATGGAACACTCTATATTTAACTGCATTTTTGAACGCACCATAAAAAAATAGGTGAACTTTATTAAAGGTTCTGCATACCTAGGACTTATTGTTTGTGAGATATTTCAATTTTAGTGAAAATCTAGGCTTAGCGTATAAATTTAATATTAGTAATAAAAATAATTTTAAGGAGTGTATTTTAGATAATTGAAATTATAAATTACTATATTTGTCGTCACTTAGTATTGTACAGGGAGTCAAAAAGCTGCTGATTACTTCTCTCAACTTTAAATAGCAATAACTTGGTTATTTTAAATGAGACACCCAGTATATTTTTACATTGAAAGTTAGGAAATTTAAAACTATTTCAAACTGTTTAAGGTTCCCTATACCTATCTCTAACGGTATTGGAGATATTTGTGCCGTTTCGTTTTTATCTAATTTTTTTGTAAGATGTATCCACGTGTCTTCATCGAGGTCTTTATTGAATTGGTTTGGGTTCTTCTTGATGACCTTTCTTTAAATATAAAGAGAAAAAGTAGGATGCAATTAAATAGCGCACCTTCAAATTTTTCATATTCAGTGAGAAATTATTTAAATCGAAAATGGATAAGTAAGAACGGTGCATGTCAGTGGCCACCTAGGTATCCAGACCTCACCGTAATGGACTTCTTTGTTTAAAATCTTGTATAGAGTGTTCCACCTACTACTATAATCACCCCAGATATACTAAGGAATGTGAGAATATCATTTGAATATATAATAGATGCTGTATTCAAGAGAATGGTTATCAATTCGATCATCAATTAAAATTTTTCTTTGTTTCTTCTAAAAGTAAAATTTCCTTTAATAAATATTTTTCATGTTTTCCTAATTAATTTAATTCAGTTACGTACAACAAACTCGAATACAACAATAAACACAATCAATAAAGACCTCGATAAAGACACGTTGATACATCTTACTTTTAAAATAACCAAGTTATTGCTGTTTAAACTTGAGAAAGATCCAGAAGTTTTTTAAACACCTTGTATGATACTAAAATACACTCTGCAAAGTTGCTTCCTTAAAATTATTTAGTATTGCTAATATTAAATTTTTACGCTAAGCCTGCATTTTCACTAAAATTGAAATATCTCACAAACAATAAGTCCTAGGTATGTAGAACCTTTAATAAAGTTCACCTATTTTTTTTATGGTGCTTTCAAAAATGCAGTAAAATATAGGGTGTCCATTTAAAAATACATAACTTTGATATGGTACGCTTTTCCTGGAAACCCTGTATATTTCAAAACATTTTAAAAATGTAGCCGTAATCAACCTACACCTACCCACCTAAACAAGTTTCTATAACATTTGCCGTTTGGTCCCTAGCCACCGAGGCGTTCTTGGTGGCCCACCCTGTATTACAGATTTAATAAATATGGTTATTAAATTGAAAATTTACTATATTATCTGCAATTTAATGTCATTTTTATGTAATTTTATATCTAGAACTGCTATGATTCTTTATTGATGTATTATGGAAATTAAAAAATATTTTTTTTAGAAAACTACAATATAAGAATGTTCTTATTTATACAGGGTGATTCACAAATGATGACCACAAATGAAACCTCGTATTCTTTGATGGATTATTTGAGACGCTTCATTAAAAAGATACAGGGTGTTGCACTTCAAAAAATATTTTTAATTTTGTTAAATAATCTAAAAACTAGTAAGTGAAATAATTTGGAATTGGTCACATGTATTTATGTAAACATTATCCAAAATCTGAGGGTTTTTCCTAAAATTTATATGTTCCAGCGGCGGAGATACAGGGTATCGGTGGTATATTTTTTTAAATAAAATAGTACGCCACTGCTTTACGGTAACAACCATATTTTCGGATTCGTCTTTCACTTTTCTACAAATTACTATTATCTTATGTTTTTCGAAAAAAGACTGATTTTCGAGTAAAACTTAAAATACGAACTGAAAACACTTCGATATTCGAATAAAATGCGGTTTAAAACTACATAGGCTGCGATATCAACATTGACATTCTGTGCAGTTAGAAGAAAGAATAATAATGCTTTTGATAAGATTTAAGCAACAATAAATTTCGAACAAATCACATTTTCGTTACTAAAAAGTTGTCGCTTCTGTTTTCGTGCAAATGGAGGTATTTTTGAGAATTTACTCAAATAAAATCATTAACATGATGACTGATTTCTTTATTCAAATAAATAACCGAATGATTAGTCATGTTATGTCATTTAAGTAAAATTGTTTTCAGTTTGCATGTGTGGAGTGATGGGAATCCTAAAGAAACACGACAAAAATGACATTACCTGGTAGCCAGAGCAATCAATATCTTGTTTTCATCGCCTATTGAACTCAAAGTTTTAAATCCGTGACACTGCTACGCAGACCGAAACGTACAGACCTGCAAATAATGCCATTTTGTTCACGATTGGCTTTCTGTAGCAGATTTTTTTAGAGAGACAATTTTTTTTAAATGAAACGACCTTTTCGTAGATCGTATTTGTTTATCGTCCTCAATATACAGTCAAACGTTATCAGTGAAATTTGCGGACACCCTGTATGTTGTTTCTCTCTGTTGGATCGGTAACAGTCAATCATAACTCAATTTTTTAAACATTCATAACGCATTTCATTGGATAGTAAATATATTTTATGGTACTTTTCAATCCGTCATAATGGGTCCGCCATTTTATATTTAAAGAGACTTTGAAAACCACCAAGTAATAAGTTTCAGCCATGATCTTCAAATTTTGAATGTTTTTTAGATTTTTACATCCGCCATATTGGATGGAATTTATCCAGGAATTTTCAGATTCGGATTTCAAATTCGTAATCAGCGACAAAAAAAACCCGCTTTCACAAAATTCAGGCATAAATATTGAATAGAAAAATGTTTGACTAAAAGGGGTAAATGGGACCCTGGTTTCCAACCCTTTGAGATATATTATATTTTTTTGACCTAGAATATTTATATATTTGGTAGTATAAAACACAACGTCATGGTTTTTCATATTATTTTGCACTAACATTCATGATAATATGATCTTGTCGATTGCAATTTTTTTTCCAATGCTCGCAATTATATTATTATTTTAAAATGGTTTATTTAAATATTGTTGCTTTTCATTATAAAGCTTTACCTTATCTTCATTAGTTCACCCTATTTTAGGGGATATTTTAGTGTTTTACTAAAAAAATTATCTGGTAAATCGGTTTTTGGGTTGCGGATTCAGATTCAGCATACAGAAATACAATAAATCTATTTATACAAGTCTCTGGTACAGAACTTTTTTGTGAAGCTACGTTATTTTTTAAATTTCGTATTTCTTCATAAAATGATATAAAGGGCGAAAGGTGCAAAACATAATCAAAACATCTAGCGACCCACCGGATTATTTAACAGAAGCATTCATTTGTAATCTACTTGTATTTGTCAACTGCAATATTCTGTTTTAAATTGTAATTTTAGACAAATTTGTCTCATCATTTACCGGCTACAATTTATAAGCCTAGTCTCCATTACATTATTTTTTCTAAGATAATGTCCATGTGGCTGTACACCAGATGTAAACCACATGGAGATATGAAGCGATTACCATTTAGTTTCGCCATTTAAATGCAAATGGCGGTCATTTGAATTCATTATAATGACACGAGCAAGTTATAGTTCATTTGTTAAATTAACACCAGGCGATTTATTCCAGATATACTTTATTTAAATTTTATATTCTTAGGATACAAAGTAGGTTCGTATTTCCTACATGCAACAAGCAACGGATATTTTATTTTAAAAATTAATGTGCAGTTGGTTTGGGTGGAGGCGACTGTATCAAAATTGCCATTAATTTGGTTTATCGTTTTATAGAAGGTCACAGAAGTCAAAATTAAAAAAGAATTTTGTAAGTGGTGACTCTGCGGTACCACTTAAAAAAGGAAACACGATACCAGCTTTATGACGAAAAATGTATTTTTCCTTTCTTCTTCATTAAAAATATCACACCACGCTCAAGGAATTCCTTTTAACAAAATTTGAACTACGTTGTGTGAGAGTTTGTAATACTTAACCTTATAGACAAGATTCTTGAAGGGAAGTGTTTTGAAAGACCTATAGAGAAAAGGTACCAAAATTTAATTAGGCTTAAGACAAAGAAACGAACAGTATTATATTGATAATATTAATTAAAAGGAAAACGGATATTGTAAATGAATAATGTAGTCATAATAACATGGAATTACCCAAAATTTGCACAGGAAATTGCACAAATTTTCTGTAAAAAATTACAGAATGTATATGTAGGTAATTTGAGAATTAAATTTAAAATTTATACAATTTTGAGTAAAAAAATAGTAATCAAAATTTCGGTAATATTAATTAAGCACCTAGATTTCCCCATTTCATTTTAGGCGAAATAATTACTGAATTATGAATATTTCTCTTAGCAATGAGTCAATGAAAGTTATACGTAATTTAAATTAATTTAAAATAGAGCAAAAAACAGTACTTCCTACTTTATACCCATTTCGTAAAAAACTTTATTACATTCATAATAAGATTACGCATGATTACTACAGCATGACTTGGAAATTCATGATCATACAAATTAAACTAAAGCTGTATAAAAAAAGTCAAGCAACAAGTAATTAGTTGTGCATAGTTAGCCTTCGAAATCTTATGCTCATAAAATTTTATTTTATATAATTTCCAGAATGTTTCAGTAAAGAATCTTGTCTACTTGTTAGAACAGTATTAATATAATATGGTTTTTATTGTTGTATTCTAAAAATTTTCATTTTGCTTAGTTGAAAATGATTTATATTCTTACATAATTATTATTTTTGATTTAATTTGCTATAATATGTTACTTTTAAAGAAGTTAATCTGATTCGAATTATCTAATTATAAATATTTTCCTTGTCTCTCATTTAACGAAGTTAAACATTGCCATATTTTTTTTCTATTTAATGTTCGCTATAATATTTTGTGACCAAGTCTTCCAATAGATTCTTATTATTTTTTCATTTCACACCTTTTGTAAATTGATCAGTATATTTTCTCTGCATTTTTTGGTTATTTTGCCACCTGTGAATAAATTTAAAAATTAGTGAGACACAAAATACAAAAAAAAAGAACATCACTATATACCGCATTTTAAAAAATGTTAACGTTTCAAAAATTCGTTATTAAAAATTTCTTTTTTTGAGGATTTGGCTCTATTATACAAACGCTTGACTACACATTTCTTCATATTATTATTATCACTTGAATTATAATTTAGATATCTGTTAGTGTGAATTGGTTTTCTATAAACAATTGTTTCAAAATACATAGTTGACAATTTTTTAAATTAAGATATCTAGAAAGGGTGATATATTATTGTTTTCTATGCCCAAAGTAAATTTAATTGGTGGTTCTCATTTATTAATATTATTTAGAAATATATTTAATTTCTCATTGGTTAAAGGCCAATTTGCAAAAATATACCGTCTCCAGCAAACACTTTTTAGTAATTTATTTATACTTTTAGCGTAAGTTCTTGAACATTAAATGACTTACTATTCTATTATAATTAATTAATTAATTGTAATTAATTATAATTTTGTTTTACAGACAAATTTTGAGACTAGAATATAATAAATGAGCCAAACGGATCATTCATCATAGTTCAAAATTTTAGTGTAGTGGTTCCCTAACCCCTTTTCGAAACAAAAAATAAAATACATTCGTTTTACTGATATTCACAATCAATTTACTGAACAAAGTTATCCTTAACTTTTTCCCTAAAAATGTGTGGTTTTCCTATAAATTGCCATTTTTTAAATCATTGGTAGTCTTTTGCCATAGAATTGGAATGAGAGTAACTCAAGGTATAAAATAAATGAATTAGCTTTTTAATGAATTAATGAGGATAATATGACAAAATATTCTCAAATTATTCTCATTTATCTTGTAAACATCTATCTACCTTTGTCTGTTGAAAATACGTCGTTGTCCTGGGTTTCATTTACTGCTTGAAAAATTCTTTAACGTAGTGGTGACAGGCATAGAATACGTCATACCCTCAAAAAAAATCGAGCATTGTCAGATCTGGTTCACTTGCAGGCCACTTCACTGGTGTCAGATTTCCGCAGCTTATTCTACGATCTGGAAAATGCAAATTGAGCTATTATTGAATGGTTGCAACACTATGGATTGGCTCCTCATCATGCATGTACCACATAACTTGGCGAAGAGCTATGGGCGTATCTTTAGGCAAGAGAAAAGGCAAATGGAAAAGATTAGTTCCAAGTTAACATAAAACAAATGAAACCACGCAAGTATAAACTATTTACTGCCTGCTCAAATATTGACACCAAAATTATGTTGAAACCCTGTTTGAGGATTCTTTAAGGATTCGTTAACTGGTCCATTTCTTTGAAAGAAAATTAGGATTATTTACGGGAGCATTCAAATACCATAGACAGCCCGTATCGTGGGTCTTCTATTAACCGTTTCTCATCTAGGTTAGCTGTAATAATTGTCCAGTTTCATGTAACCTTCCCCCAACTGCAGAAAACGTTGGTTAGGATTATATCAGTGACATCATTCTTTAAACATTGGAAATATGTTTTAAGCATATCAAGATACCCTTCATTACTGTAGCTATGTAGTACCATAATCTTCTAATTATTATTTAACACATATCATCTTAAAACTACTATTACCCAATTTTAACTGATAAGGTTGTTTTTGGTTTTAAGATTTGTCACACCATATTAGGCTAAATAATTACACTAATTTAATATGCTCCAAATATACTACGAAGGTACCAATTACCAGTAGAGATCGAGCAAAAATAATATTGAAAAGACGCTTCTGAGGTATATGATTATGACATCTATGTGATGATTCAAAATAATTTAAATCATCAGATATACCGGGTGATTCAGTTTGGTATTCGCGGTCATGTATCTCTTTTATTTTAACAAATACCTATAACAAACCCTATATATTTTTAAATCGCCGCTCAAACTCTATCAAATAACATTATTAGATCGTCTTCATGGTAACATATGTTAAAATTGCTACAGTCAACTGTTTTTATTCAAATGGCACACTGTATATTTTTTTTCTGCGTTCAGCTATGTAAGGAAGTCTATAGTTTCATTAGAAATATTGCTAGAAGCACAGCAAAAAAGATGAACCCTACTTTTCATAGCATTATTCTAAAAAAATGATAACCAGCTGCGCAAACAAGTTATTATGTTTTTTAAAGTAACATATTTTATTTTTAATACGATAATAATATAACAATTTAAAACAATACTTATTTCAAATGTTCAAAATGACCTCCATTTGCTTCCAAACACAGAATAGCTCTGTTTATCACTCCCTCTCTACAAACACATTCTACTGTTTCTTCATTTAATCTCCGACATTCTACTCTTATTATGTTTTTAAGATAAATATCATTTAGGTAAGACCAAAGAAAGAAATCTATAGGAATGAGATCCGGAGATCTATAGCAGGCCATTTAACATCTTTATCGAATGTTCTTCATCTCTTGCCCTTCTGGGTTTAAAAACTCTTCTTTTCTTTTGAAAACTTCCATCTGCCGCCAAATTCCTGGCTAACTTTCCGAAAATTTTATCTGATGGAAGTTGTCTCTGCGGAAAACGATGTTGGTATAAATACCTGGCAGCTTTAGCGTTCTTTCGGCCCTCTCCATAAATTAAAATCATATCTAGTTTTTCTTGGTTACTGTAAGTATTCATGTTATAATTAGTTATAGATAGAATAGGTAGGTACAAAATGTCAATTATTTTGACAAACCGTTATTTAGAAACGTCAAAATTCAGTTGTTTCCGCAGCTGGCTATCATTTTTCAGAATAAAGCTACTGAAAGTAGGGTTCATCTTTTTTGCTGTTTTTCTAGCAATATTTCTAATGAAATTATAGACTTCCTTATATAGCTGAAAGCAGAAAAGAAATATCTTCCAGAATTGATAAAAAATATATAGTGTGCCATTTGAAGAAAAACAATTGACTATAGCAATTTTGACACATGTTACCATGGTGACGATCTGATAATGTCATTTGATAGAGTTTGAGCGGCGATTTAAAAATATTTATTATAGCTATTTGTTAAAATACAAAGCAGCGAATATCAAACTGAATTCTATCTATTCTAACTTATATTAAATCCATATATAACTTAACTAAACTAGAATATTGAGAATACAGTTTTTTTGATAATTGCAGTTTATATATGTATGATAAACATGTATTCAAATGAAATAACATCCAGGTCAAGGTATCTATCTTCCTTTTAAGACGAGAAAAATATAAATGATCCATAAAAGCACCCCTAATAAATAAGTTGCGGTCTCCAGTAGATTTAATGAACACATTAATTAAAAGTTGCCATTCCTCGCGAAAATATATGCCCATATTTTGTTTTAATTACCAACACAATTATTAAACACAAAAAAATGGCCACACAGACGACGGATAAAGACTGCAAAAACGATTATTAAAACAGAAAAAACCAAGTGCCGAATTAAATTATTAAGAGATGCGGCAAAAAATAATTGCGTTCGCAGTCTATATTTTTTAGATGCAGAGGCATGTAAACAAGTGAAGGTCACACAGGTGTCGATGTATCGCAGAAGTCAATTATCAACGTTGGTGTTCCGACCGCTTTTGCAAAAACAAAAGAGAGTTAGGTTAAAGATGGTTCCTGCATATATTACTACACTTGTACACTTTCGAAAAGACACCTGTGCGACCGAAAACCGCAGATTCCTCTTTGACTGCCGCGGTCAAATGGTAATTAATAATTCATAAAACAAAGCGCGCATAATCGGTATGATTTGTTGAGTATTTCCGACCGAACCTCCAATTAACCGTTCTCACAGGACTATCGGAATTGATGGTGGACTAATCACTGAACTAATTGATAGAAATCATTTTGGATAGTTTATTAGCCAGTTAGGAATCTCCGTATATCAGAAAAGCCGATCATATATTTTTATTGCATCTTAATTGATCCATTGCTAATATTCCTTTTACAGGAAACCGTTAAAATGAGGAGGGACTGATAATTAAATAAACGCACCCAAAAAGTTTATCACAGTCGCGATTCAAGTTTCACCTGGATACAATTCAAAATTCAAGGTAAGTTAAATAGTTCTAATAATAGTAAAGCATATTCTGTTGTTTTCTTTGAGAAAGTCTGCCATCATTTCTTATTAAGACTGCCATATTGTTTCATTATTTTCCAATTTCAGTATCTTATGGATGAGATATACCATTTTTGCCCATAGTAGAATATTTTCAACACTTCAACACACCAAAAATACTTGTAGAAATTTTAAAGGTGTGATTATTAGATATTTATTACCTAGTTCCATTTTGTAAATGAAAGCCACTTGAAAAAACAGTTTTTAAAATAAATTAGTTAATTTATCGTGGATGAATTTCGTGTTGGTATTTATCCCAAGAGGTCAGATATGGCCAGAGACAAAAGTTTAAGACTAGCTCTTAATAACTTCAATTATATTATAAGTTCAGCTTATCTTATCAAATATAACGAACCTGTTAATGTACATATACGCAATGGTGGGAGTAGAAAGTTCTTGGAAAATAGAGAATCTGCTGTGCAGTTTCAGCCATCACGTTGAGTTTACGAAGCTGTATACGTTTTTTTATTAGTACTGTGGATAGAACAGAGATAATAAAATTAATTAACTCTATAGTAACGGGTCTTTAATTAAGAGGTTTCATTTTAAATAAATCAAGTAATTTTTATTTTTAATAGTGATATTTTTATTCCAAAACGAAGCACAGAATATGCGGTTAAAGATGAAAGATAATATCTTCCACTGCTTTTGATGCAAATTCTAATTCGTTTTTGTAAATTTCCCATAATTCTTTTGCAGATCTATTTCGCCAATTACAGTTCGGATTGTGCTTGAGCGCTTCGATCATTTCCGAAACTGAATGAAATCCATGACCTAGGCGGCCAATTAATACATTTGTATCGCGAAAAGAAATTGCTCACGCAGTAACGCAACCGTTTGACGGCTTGTATGGCATGTAACCCCATTCTGCTGAAAATATATGTCTTTCAGATTCAGTTCTTTAAATTTGTAGACTCAAAAAATCAGTTAGCATATTTTGGTACCGCACTCCAATAATTGTAGCGGTAGCGCCGGCTGCGTTTTCGAATAAATATAGCCCTATAACGCCACACCGAGCAGTCACTAGTTGTGGATGGAGAGGTTGTCTGACAATCACTGTCGGGCTTTAGGAGCTTCAGATGCGTCAATTTCGCTTATTGACATAATTTTGTAAGTGAAAATGATTACTAAAAATGATTTTCTTGAAAAAATCAGCGTCAGCCTCTAATATCTCAGCGAACCTACAACATTGTGCATGGTCTGTCAGATTCAAAGTCGTTAGTTGGACCTTGTAACGATGCAAACCTAGATCTCTTTGCAAATTGCGGTTCATGCTAGTTTGTGAAGTGCCACATTGCTGTGAATGTCTTGCAATAGACAGACCAGAATTTTCCGTGACACTTGCAGACACAACAGTAATGTTTTGGTTTTTCTGACTGACCGAGCACGAGTTAGGTACTTAACATCACTAATCTGTCATGTACGTTCAAATTTAACCACTAAATTAACAGTTTCTGCAACCAAATCCGGTACAGATTTCTTGAATTGTCTCTGCTAAACTTTGCAATGATCTTTTATTACTTCTAAGCGTTACTCGTTGTTTATAACTAAGGGTAGCTCTATCTGTCACAAGAAATGGTGTTCAATTTAAAATGAAACCTCTTAATGGAAGATAGTTTTTTAACTAATTTCAATTAATTAATGACATTGGTGCAGTATCCTTAATTTTAATATGTTTAATATGCATTTTTAACCAAATGTTCATAGTATTAATATCAACGACTAAATACTATTCTATTCAAAAATATGAGATAATTTTTTGGTCACCTTGGAATAACAGTTTAGGGAAATTTCTAGAACTAATAGGAATCAGATTAATACCATTGAAGTAACGTAAAGGTAGTTAAGGGAGACTTAAAAACATTTGTTGTGGATATATGTATCTAATGTACGACCGAGTCACGGCAAAGCTTTTGTAATGTGACAACTGAAGATATCGATAGTGAAGAACAGTCAAACGTTTAGAAATATTGAATGCGATTAATTACAAACGCCACTACGGAACGCCATAGAGAATCATCCTTGTCTGGAGAATTACTTCTTCGTAACAACATTATAACTAAGAATAGGAATCGAAAACGAAATCAGAGTGGTTCTAGAGCTGCTGACAGCAGGTCTGTACAGAGCCTAGCCCAAGAACAAGGACATTTTAAAGATGCTTAGCAAAGGTTAAGGAATTGCACCGTAAGTTTGTAAAACGAAAAACCGTGGAATTTCATATACATACCAGTATTTACCGATAACATTGAGATAAATTAAAAATAGGCCAGTTGGCAGAGGTTCGGCGTGTGTCAAACCTTGATAACCCGGAAATAACTACACAGGTCTACTTTAAATGATGAGTACAATAACTGGCTAATTTGCTGACAAAGTATTTTATCAAGAAAAAAGTTATTAACAATTAAATTGTAAAAAAAAAATTTTTCGTAGTTTTCTTTAAATAACTCAGCAGGATGATTTTGTACGAAAAAATGCTTAGGACATGATTTTGTTCTAAATAAAAATAGCTACAAAATGGCGTTGGTCCGATTACAAAATTTCCAATAACAAAGCCGTGAGATTGAAAAAACGGTATAAAACGGCAATTTTTTTAAGTTGCTGTAAAAATGTCGATTATAAACAAAAAGTGATAAAACTTTCGAAAACTATAGTTCAATATATATACAATAATGACGCTAAAGCCGAAAATCAGGAGAGCAAAACTTTTTGTTCTATAAGGTGTTTTACATTCATCGGCATCTGAAACTCGAAACTTTGCTGCCAACTGCTCGAAACTGCCAAATTTGTTCGAAGCTTTGCTGACACTTGAAATTTGGTACACACATAGTGTAAATATGCAGGAACCAAAAGCAATTTACAAAATTCAAATATCTTCATTTTTGCAGTTTTGGTAAGGTTTTATACGTCACCCTAGTTGTATACGTCACCGTTTTTTAATTTTTGGACGTATATTTATGTATATTTATAAAATATTCCATTACGGTANTTATACTTTAATATACAGGGTGATTCAGAATGTATCCAAAAGAAAAAAATTGAATGCACAGGGGACTATTACAAATACAATTTTGTAAAAAAATTAATAAAGGCAATTCGAAAATGATTTAAAAACACTTCTGCAAGGCACTGGAAACTGGTCCACTGTAAATCCTGACCTTACGCAAGGCAATCGGCGACCGGCAGGGCGGCAAAGTGTAATAAAAAGTGAACGGACAAAAAATTTAAAGAATTTCTTTCCTATTTCTGTCAGCAAATTCAACTGCTTTTGCCGCTATTGTTATTATTAATTAATATATTTATAGTTTTAATTAATAAAGTAATTTGACATACCTGATATACATGCATAACATATAAACACATTTGGGTCTTACCACAGTTTTTACGAACTAACACAAATGATGTCTAGCTTCGCCATAATTTAAAACGATATTCATAAGCTTGGAGTATACATGTAAACCATTTTTGACATTTGAAAAACTGTTGTAAACACTATCGCAACACGATAATCGGATTTAAGTAATCGCTTGCGGCCACGTGGGTGAATGCCGCTAGAGACTACAGTATCCCAGCGGTGCTTGTTGAAAACACTGCAACTTCAATAATTTTTTTCTCGGAAGCTATAAGGATTTTACAAAACATTTTTACGATATTGACTCCATTTTTCACGACGCATCTATTTCCCATTTTTTTTTGATAAATTGTGAATCACACTCTATGTGTATGGAATAGTTTGTACCAACACACAACACAAGATGATAAATAAAGATTTTTCTTGACATATATGTTTTTAGTAATATCTTCCACTACATTGTATATTTTTGAAAATTTATTTACCAGAATTAATTACCATCGTGGGCTTCATTGAAATAAAGTAACGTTTAAATAATCTCTAAATAAATATAAAAATAGAAGACACTTCTATATTCGGTTAAGAGTATAATTATGGAATATACTTGGTAGATATCTAGTAATTATACTATTTTATGTTGCCGGAAGGTAATAAAACTAAAAGTTTAATCAAGACAGTATACTAATTTATAACACAAAAGCATTATTACCAGTTACTAAAAAACGAATAATATAAATCAAGCCATCTAAAATTTCCATTTTAGGAACCTATAAAACGATCGATTTATATTTATAGTCAAATTAATTTTATTTGGCAATAAACTTAATATGCAAATCAAATTCAGAAAAATTTGTTCGAACGCCCCTAAAGCCCGAACGTGTTATCTGAGTCATATTAAATGATACCCGGATTCACTAATAATATCAACTAATCGTTCTCTAATTAGGCTCAGGTAAAGATTCCAATGGACTTGATCAGCTAATTTGAACATAATCGAAAGCTTTACCTATCGCTTGGATTACGTTCCGATCGTCCATACCTGTTTTTTCACCCAGTTATTTATTACTAATTGATCCGATCAAAGTAACCTTTGCATGCATACATTTTAATTGAGTAAGCTCGTTAAAAAGAAACTCACGGCGATTGTGTCATTTCAATTGCGATACCCATCAGCTACAGGGATCGGCATGTAATTTATGATTTTATGGAAAATTATACTAATGTGACTTTGATTGACTTAAACGGTTGGCATACGAATATAACTACCAAGGCTGTCATTAAATATGTTAAAGACATTCTATTCTTAATATGATACCGAATTAAGTACCTACTTACAACTGAAAAATAAGAAATACAAGATACTTATGCTTAAATTAACTTCTTGATACACCTATTGCGAACTCTTGAAAAAAGATCAAATAAACAACGAGAAATTGTGAAAAGTAAATGTTTCTTCCGTAGGCTGTACTGTGCAAAGATCATTTTTATCTATACAGATCCAGATATATCCTAAAAATTATATAGATACAGATAAAAGATAATTACAACTTATCTATGTAGATGAAGACAACAGATAATTTAAAATTATTTACATAAATTTGGTGCCGTTACTTCTACTATGTGCCTCCCGACTGGGGCATTTTGGAATTCTATCTTTTATATTTCACTCTTGTATGCTTATAAATTAATATGTAATACTTAGAAATCAATAAATACCGGGATGGCCAGAAGTACGGAATAAAATTCATATCTTTTGAATGAGTTAATTTTTTTTAAAACGCCGAAACACGTTAACTGATCTTGATTTTTTTCCCTTTTTTGGTTTTTTTATTCTTAATTTTTTTTTCACCCTTTTACCCCCCGGTTTCCTTTCTTTTTTTTCAAATGGAAACATAAGGCGTGAGGGGGCTCGTTGAAAAGCTTATAGAAAACCGAATCCAGCTATACCAAATAAACAAGTTATATTTTTTCAATAGCAAGTTTTTTTTTCTTTTAGAAATTGAAACAACTAGATAATTTACAAAAATAAACTCAATGTCGCAAATGCTGAAAATGTTCTCCATTCACTATTTGGCATTCTCCAAGACGATAGTAAAAGCTGTCCACAGCATTCCGAATGACTTCAGCTGGTAAATTATGTATCTCTGTCCTAATTTTGTTCTTTAAATTCTCAATATTGTAGACTCTTTCTTTCAAATATCCCCAAAGAAAATAATCCAGGGGCGTTAAGTCGGGGGATCTTGGCGGCCATTCAACTGTACCCCGTCTACCAATCCAACGATTTGGAAACATTTCATCTAAGTATCTTCGAACATCAATACCAAAATGTGGGGGAGCGCCATCTTGTTGGAACCAAATTCTTTCATTCGGTATATCTGGATCAATTTCATGAGGGAAAATCACAGCTAGAGCAGGTATCAGGTCAAATGTTAGGAAATCCAGGTAGCGTGCGGCAGTAAGATTTTCTTCAAAAAAGAATGGGCCCAAGATTCTGTTGTTGATGATACCTGCCCATACATTAACTTTTTGTGGATGCTGCGTATGCGATTCGCATGTCCAGTGTGGATTTTCCTGGGACCAAAAGCGATAGTTGTGCCTGTTAACCACTCCATTTAAATAAAACGTAGCTTCATCCGAAAAAAGTACGTCTCGTTGAAAACCATTATTGTCGTCACACCGTCTCATCATTTCCTCACAAAATTGTAATCGCCTATCATAATCGTCTTCCAAAAGCTCTTGGACAAGACATACCTTATAGGGGTGGTATTTCTCTTGTTTCAGAAACATTCGAATTGCAGTTCGAGAAGCATCGTGATTGCGGGCCAATGAAACAGTTGAAGTATGAGGATTTTCAACAAGTTCTAATGCAATGTCTAATTTCTTTTCTTCATTCAAAGCACGTGCCCGTCCAGTTTTGGGCAAAGTCTGTACTGTACCGTGTTCCTCAAATTTGTGAAATATTTTACTAACTGTCCCTTGCGAGATTTGGTTTTCGGGATATTTCGCATTAAATAAATCGCGCACTTCAGCCTGACTTCTTATTTTGTCTCCACATCCAAGCAAAATCAAGATTTCAATGCGTTGCCTTTCCGACAATACCATTGCGATTCAGTAAATAACTTAATTTTGACACAATAGTAACATTTCGAACTTCAATTTATAACTAAAGCGAAAAATTAACCAGAAAGCCTGGCAAGTAAGTGGTACCAAAAAACCGCAAAATAAAAAAGATATCTTTTTTTGCGTTAGCAGTGATAGAGATTTCAAATTCTTTATTTTATTCTGTGCAAATTCATGGAGGATAACACTGAAGATAATTAAATTTTATTTTACTTGTTAAGTAGATGTTTTATACAACCTTAAAAACCATGCTATTGAAAAAATAAAACTTGTTTATTTGGTATGGCTAGATTCGGTTTTCTATAAACTTTTCAACGAGCCCCCTCATGCCTTATGTTTTCATTTGAAAAGTAGGGGTAACTGGGGGTTAGGGGGTTGTAGAAAAATTAATTATTACAAAACCGAAAGATGGGAAAAAATTAAGATCAGTTAACGTGTTTCGGCGTTTTAAAAAAATAACTCATTCAAAAGATATGAATTTTATTCTGTACTTCTGGCCATCCCGGTATATCTTATTGTATATAGGATACATAAGTCCTTGCCAAGTATTATTTGATTCACTAAGTATTGGCCGTAAGAATACCTTTTCTTTTCATCTCCATGGCTGGATATATCCATGTTGGAATCTGGTATTTAGGGAGGGTAGCTTAAAAGCTACAGCACTTAGGCCCCCCATTGGGCTCCTTGTACTTCCTCCCGTTAGGAGATCAACCCACCTGAGCCGCTAACCAACCTATTACAGAGAAAAAGGTGGTGATGTTGCCCAGGGGGATCTCAATAATATAGGCCATAGAAGGCCAACGTTTTCTCAACACGGATTCTCTTATTGACGAGACGGCATTCGCATAGCACGTGTAGTACTGTCTCGTCTTCCTGTTCACAATCCCTACAAAGAGGTGATTCACACTTCCTCATATTGTGAATGTGTTTCCTTAACCAGCAGTGTCCAGTTTGAAAACCTGTCACTAGGCGAAGATTTGACCTAGACATGGCCAGATATTTTTTTGGCTGTATCCTTGCTGGGGTATTCTAAGAACTCCTTAGCAAATTGACAGTTTCCCACCGTTTCATAAACTCTTTGTGAAATATTGAGACCCGATTCACTCTTGGCTAACTTGTTAGCTTCTTTATTGGCATTTCACCGCTCGTGTCTCTTGACCCAGCATACAGATATGCTGTTGGAAAATGAGGCCACGACTAGTGCCTGGTGACATTCCTATACTGACCTAGTCATTATCTTATGATTACGTAAGATCAGTAATGCTTATCAGTAATAGTTATACCTGCTAATTCCATTTGTACCACAGCAGCATGCATATCCATTGTCCATTAATATCGGATATGCAAGGCTCTAGAATAAATTCCACATCTTGCACCATCTTTCCTTTTTGATCTGTCTGTGAAGACGTTGATTACATTTTCGCGGGCGGTCCCCTCCTGTCTTCTAATGAGTACGGTGGTGGGTCTGTCGAACGCAAACCGAGGAGAAATACTGTCAGTGTCTGCCTGCAGAAGGGGCATCTTCCTGACGACCCCATTCCATAGGCGACTCCTAACCAGCTATGCTCAAACAGGATATATCCATTAATATGATCCAGAAATGTTTCTGTGTCATACTCATGAGTTCATATGATAAATTTATCACTAAAATACGTATCTACATCAACACATTAATTTTAGATTTACTAACTCTAGGACATTCTTCTTGAGATGATCCAAGTAGATATTTACCAAGACTGGAGATAAAGGTAAGTCCTTCGCTATTCCTTCATATTGTTCATAAAACTTTTCCCTAAAATATAAAAAGATTTATCTGTTGCATACTTTGGAAAGTTGTTCAAAATAAAAAAATTGCCACAGACACCTGCAAACTAAGCATTCAAATATGTTTTATTATATTTTTCAATGAAATTCCAATGTATAGCGGTCAAACTTTTGTAAAGAATGTTTGACTACGTACTTCGAAGATCAAAATAACGAACTTATATTCAGAATTTTTTAATTTATAAGTGAATCTTCTTCAAATGAATTCAAAAACTAAGTTTAGTGTTAAAAAGTTAATCGATGTTTTCCCTATCTTACTCTATTGTACACCTTCTAAAAATATAAGAAATAGAATCAAGGAAAATATGCCTTGGTGCTATGAAAAATCTACACCATTAAGTATTGTGGTTTGCTCACACAGAAAAGAAAGAAAATATCCTGCAATAATCAAATGTACTGGTTTCAGTTGATCTATAAAGTAAAATCCCAATGACAATATTCAAGTTGTTTCTCTTGAGTAGACAATTATCAAAAAATCCCTAGGTTGTCGACTCATTAGGAGGTAGAGACTATTAGCAAATACCGTTAAATAAATCTTCATACCTTCAATTTTCTAAAATTCATTTACTCAAAGACACTACGAGGCAAAGTCTATTGAATTACTAAAGAAACTACTGGCGATAAAAATATTATTTTAATATTACTATTAATTTTATTAATTGAAAAATGCAATACCTATTTAATAGGACGTAATTTTCTCATTGTTTATATTCATTTGGTCTCAATTAATAATAATTTCGATAGTACATCTCAGCATTCAATAAAATTTGAACACGACCAATTAATAATTTTAGTATGCCTATAATTTTAAATATTATTATCTGAATTAAAAAAGTTCCTGAAATCAGTTATGAGCCTCTGAAAAGTATTAATCTTTCAGATGCTCATAATTGATAAATGTTATTAAATTTTCAAGAGTAACTCAACATAATGGAAAAGTACAGATTTGATGATTGATGTTGCAGACAGCAGTTTTTAATTTACGATGTCATAAAGCAGAAATCTGACAAAAAATAATCAGTCCACAACTAACTACAGTGCCACTAAAAGTAGACACGCGTTTAATTAAGTAATTTTTGGATATTACATTTTTTTTTATATGATAACATTTTTCTTGTCAATTATAAGTTTTCTTGTTAAAGTTTTATTAAACTATCAGAATGTGGAAGTGATATTAACCAACAGATATCTTCAGTTAAATTAAAACTATTTTGAATACCAAAATAGAAAGTTAAATATGGACAGAATTTAATTTGTCAAAAATTATACCATGTAGTTATTAGCAGGTTGACCTTTAAAAACAAGCACGACAAAAAGGTTTAATGAGATTAATATATTTTATTTCAGAATTGTTAGTTACTCTGGTCTTTAAGTCAACCATATGGAAGGAAAATCAATTTATATATTTTCGACGATTATATAAAGTGTTTTCCTTGTGAAGTGACCAAAAATCCCTACTCTTACCACAAAAATTGCTAACTGTTTTTGGAGATTTTCAAAAGGGTAGGTACTCAAAATTTGCTCACTAAATTATGACAAAAAAAAAACACTTTCCAAAAACCATATTAGTTGCTATAACTAGAAAAAAAATGTCAATGATTTTATAACATTAGCTAATAAAATATGAGAAAGTTGTCCTTCACGACCAGATAATGTACTACCTTCCACCTCAATAATGAACTAACTCCTTGGTCCCTATTAATTCGATAAAGACCGCAAATCGATAAATGATTCATTAATACAAGCTTCTCGTGATTTTTCAGTTAATTGTAAAATTTATTATTATAGTACAAAATATAGGTATTATAATAAAAAATGCAGTATATTAGAAAAACGTGTATCTAATCTTACTTTAGATCATTACATCATAATATTAGTTTTAATCAACCATGATCCAGTATTGCTACACTATAGTGTAGTATACAGGGAGTCCAGAAAGGTAATGTCAAAAATGAAGGGGTATACAGAGGAGGTAAAAATAAATGTAATATTTCATGTAAAATTAGTTCCTATCGGTCTTCGTTGTGGCGTTATGCACCTTCAAAGAAAGAAGATTGAAAAACGTATTCCAATAATTATAACTTCTAAGTCGTTACCATGACAACAATGAAATTTGGGCATTTAAAGTAACTCATGGTAATGTTCATTTCCAAGTTTAAACTGATATTAAATATGCCTGGATTATACAGAAGCAGACGAAATTATCCATTTAAATTTATACATCTTTGACAGCGTTGCCAAAATTCTTTCAAAGTTCGGTTCCGCTCACACTTTGCTAAAAATAAGGTATACCGTATATCAGTCCGTATCTTGTACCGTTTTTGAGAAAATCGAATTTTATTAACAACATACATTTATTGTATCAAAATTGTGATACTAACAGTTTTGTAAAAATGTTGGTTTCTATAGAATTAAAAGAAACAGGAGAACAGTTAAGTAAGATGTTCAATATGTGCACCTTGAACATTGATGCATTTTCCAAAATTGCTCAATTACCTCTGCTCTACTCGAAATAACATGTGGTCATCATTTTTAATGATGTCAGCGTTTGTAATTATGACATTTAATAATTCTTCCCTACTATTTATATAAGTTTGATAAACAAGACTTTTAAGATGGCCTCAAAGAAAATCGGGATCGGATTAAGATGGCGACCATGGAAAAGGACTACCTCGACCGATCCATTGATCGGGAAATGTAGTATTACTAGTATTTAAATAAGCTCTTACTGCCCTAGTAAAATGAGGTGGTGCATCATCAGCCATAAGCCACGTGTTATTTCAAATATTTGAAGGGAAGTCTTCCAATAAAGGGTTAAGTTGTTTTTGCACTAAATTTTTACAAAAATATTAGTATCGCATTTTTACATGTATGCTGTTAATAAAATTTCATTTTCTCAAAAAACGGTACAAGATATCGACTTATATACGGTATACCTTTTATTAAGCAAAGTGAGAGAGGAATCGAATTATGAACGAAAAATACCAAATTTGGCAACGCTGTCAAAGATTTAAATGGATAATTTTGCCTGCTCCTGTATAATCCAGGCATATTGAATATCAGTTTAAACTTAGAAATGAACCAAGAGTTACTTTAATTGCCCAAATTTCATTGTTCTCATGGTAACGACTTAGAAGTTATAATTGGAATTTGTTTTTCAAACTTCTTTCTTTGAAGGCGAATAACTCCACAACAAAGCCCAATAGGAAAATAAAATTATATGAAGTACTACATCAATTTTGACCTCCCCTGTATACCCCTTCATTTTTGACATGACCTTTCCGGATACCCTGTATAATCACTTAGAAGATAATGAAATCATAATAATTGAGTTTGTTACTGTCATAAAAAGTGTAAAAAAATGCGTAAGATGTGGAGGTTCTTGGTATTTTTTGACCTTGACGCATTTAAAAGTAATATTTCAAAAAACATTGCTTCCTGCGAATGTAGTGGCTGGTGTGCCAGTTATTCCCAGAGATACTTTAATAGTTAGAAGGGATGCTAAATTCAAAATTGCAAAAACTGAATCAACAGATGTGTGGTATACGTAGATCATTATTTTGTTCAGTCCATCTTTACATACGGTAGGAAGGTGTTTATTGACCTTGTGGAGATTTTAGACAATTAAACTATATCGCAGTACTATCTATTACCAGTTATTCATGATCTAAATTTATATATTCATGGTTGTAACATTTTTAAAAATATCCTTAGAGCTTATTATCAGATTCAAGTGGCTGAAGAAGTTGCTGAAGAAGATACGAGTATTTTTAAAACGGATATAACAACACCTTTCGAATCTCTTATTATGCCATTTGGTTTAAGAAGTGCAGTAACAAATCCTTCACAACTTTATCAATGACCATTGCTTTTGCTTTTTCAATGTTAACTTTCATGTTTATTCGGTGCATCCTTTATTCACATTGTGTTATAAGTTCTGCTCTATAATAAGAAAACATAGTAGGGAGCTGAGCACATATATTGTTTTAGCTTGGAATTCTTTTGATTCTTTCTGATTTATTTTAACGATTGTATTATTGTTTTTGTAAAAATTATTCTGATAATCAAAATACCGTGATATTAATAACTAAGAAATAACAATCAAAGACACGATAAGAAGAATTAAGAAAAGCTAGATGCAAAAATATGTTGCTGATCCTTGTAGTTCAAATAAAAATCACATAAATTTTTTGTTATCGTATTTAATTAATATCCTACTAGTATCTATAATTCACAAATTCTATCCGTGACAGTGACCTTCCATGATTTTTTGTTCCTGCTCTATCGAATTCCTCGGATGAAACAACTACATAAGCAGATACACTTAGTCAGCAGGCACGGACTGGTCATAGAGTTCTTATATGATAAATGAAGGTCGATGACAAGCGCTACATCTGCAAGTCAGCTCCGATCTCCAGGTGGTTGATACTGAATCGAACCTTCAATGATATCTATATAATAACATAATAAAGAAGGCCAGTGTGCGATCTACACGCCGTGTATACGGGGGCAGGGTGATGTGGATATGGCCTGGGTGGTCCAATACGCGTGATGCCCGCAGCCGACCGCGTGACCCATCATTAGGCCATTGCAAAAGGCGTTCTAATTGCTCGGCTGAACACCCAACGTCTCTATCTCTCACACCTTGCCGACGCTCATCTTTCTGTCTCGCCGACAAACTAAATTTCATACCTGTTTCCAGGTCGCACACACAACATTTCTGTTCATTTAGCTAGGCCACCTACCCCCCGGCTATTAGGAATAAAAAGCCAATTTGGGGGTAGAATGTCAGGTTTTGTTGTGATTGTCCGTTATGTAAACCTACTTTGTAAAAAAGTTGAGTGAAATTTCACTGATTGAGTGATAGAACTGTCGATTTTATTCGAAGTGGAAGAATACTTTTCTTCCGTTCGTTCGTAGAAAAAGCAAACATTTTAAATGGGACACGTTAATTAAAAACAAGTACAAATACTGCCGAGTTATTATAGTTACAAAACGCTTAAGATACTGCCTAAAGTTAAATTTTATTTGTGATACAATTTTAGTTTCTTTTTGTTCATTTGTTTATTTTACAACCTGCGAAAAAAATTATTAAATATACCCTTGTACCAAAAGTCAAGTGTTAATTTGTGAAATATATTGGTTTAGACAAAAATTTCGCTAGAAAAAGCAAACAATTAGAAAATACAAAAAATACACACCTGTAGACCACGCACCTCAGTTAATTAACGTTTCAAAGAACAATTTGTGTTTATTTGTTCCAAAACTAAAGCATTATTCACTTTGTCCTTACTTACCATTTTATCAATAATATTCCGACGTTAGCCCACAACATTTTATTAATGTATTTTTCTATTAATAGAAATAAGGGAAACATTTTTATAAATATAGGCAGCCTCTTAAAAAATATCTGAGCTCAAAATAAAACAGGTGTTATGGTCGGTCGTCCTTTGGATGCGTTTTCGTCCGAATTAGATTCGTCAGGAAATCGGACGAAGAAGTGCAAATGATCCCATTTCATTCGTACGCTATGTCCAAATTCATTTGTGCGAATTCGAAAGGTTACTTTCGATGTGTGATCTATCCGAAACAAATGGGACTCTCCGGATTTGTTTTGCCGAATCGATAGTAATCATTTGTGACATACCGATGGATGTTGAAAAATTAATTGAATATGATCGATAAATCATATCACATTACATATTTCAATCATCATATAAATGATGAAATTCTCCGAATTCTTTTCGTTTAACTAATATGTCATTAACCCAATACTTTTTTTTTGGCACTGTGGCAAGAAAGTAACTAAATGCGCATCCTCTAGATCAAGTCATCTTTAGTAAATCTTCAGTACCTAATTCCCAAGTAAATTCTGTACGTCGTTCTAAATCTTTGTACGTCTTTGGTACATCCCAGTACCTATAGTAGAAGGTCCTCATAGATCCCCAAGAAATCTTAGTAGGTACATCATCATAAATATGCACTATTATATTATTGCATCAATTTTTATTCAAATTCATAACTAGAGGGTTGACAGTTGAGAGAAACATCTTTTGATAGCCACAAAGTTTTACTATGTCAGTATTTCTTGCATTATTTCTCAAAACAAAGTATTTAATTCAAAAGAATTTACTTTGTATTAAACATCAATTAGAAAAAAATCGCTATCCTTGCACCAATATTTATTTACAACCAGATATTTTATTTGGTTCAAAATTAGGTATGTCCTTGGATTTTACTGAAATAAATCATTTATTAATTTTTTTTAAATACTTTATCTATTTTTAAGATTAGTTTTGTTATTCACTTACATGTAAAGGATTAATAAAATGTTCTTTTTTTGGCAGTGGAACCTATACAGGGTGTTTATTAAGTACTTGTACAAACTTTAAAGGTGAATCTTTGACTAATTTTAAGAAAAAAAAGTTCATATAAATATGAGTCCGCAGGGCACCCAAAAATTTTTTTTGTTTTGATTATATTTTTGTTCAATAACATGACAATTTGACAAAATTGAGGAAACTGGGGGGTACCTGTTGATAATGAGAAACTCAAATATTTAGGTACTTAGTTTTTTGTTTAATATTAGAGGGCGCCACATACAGTGTTGTACCTGGATTTAAATAATCATAAATTTTTTGGTTGCACTGTATGTCATTTTTGACTAAACATACATATTATCTATTTACGTACAAAAGGTACTCTTAGTATTTTTCGTGAGAGCAGCCATTTTGTAAATAGATGGGTTTAAAGTTAAACCTGCGTTGGAATTTTGTATGCTGAATTATTAAGAGTTTTTGAAAAACCGGTTAAAGAGAGTCATGTGCTATATTACACTATTACTTTACAAATTGCTATCACCAAATTAATTAAAAAAATATTGCAAAAACAAAAATTTAATCAAAATAGCAAACAAAAATTTTTTTTGGACGCCCTGTATCAAGAACCAAGCCGTTGCGGACCCATGTTCATATGAACTTTTTATCTTAAAATTAGTCAAAGATTCACGTGCAAGTTTTTAATAAACTCTCTGTATATCTAAGTATTATTCCCATTTACTGATGTATCATTTAGAATAATTGAATTAGGCTTGACTATAAAACTAAATTTAACTTAAATAACATAATACTGTAAACGGTAAACTGTAAGGCAAGTTTCATAAAAATTTGAATTATCTATAAAATTAGCGAATACAAATATAGAAATACTTTAAAGTTAAAAAGAATAAAACGAAGTACACAATGGAACACTTAAAAATGAGAGGAAATATCATTTGAAATTTGTACACTTGGCAAGTCAAACACTATTTATCTGTCGCATACTTTGCGTGGTCGACCAATTTTTGTCTTTCACACTGTCAAATATTTTTGTTCTATGACCATTTGAAAATTGTGCAAAACCATGATTTTTGCAAAATTTTCGATGCCGTGCTCTCGGTAATTAGTAAAAACAGAAAGTTTTAATTTTCTTGGTTGCTTTTTTTAGACAAATCTTCAGAGTAAAGCATATTTTCTATATGTTTGTTAGTCTTGGAGTTGCAACTACAAAATTAAAATTTTCATGACACGCTATGATGCTACATCTGCAGTTTTTTGGAAATTTTTTTGTAACTTTGATCTGTAAGTCGAAAATCGTTGGAATTATTAAAAATTAAGTAGCTACACCACCGGATTTTATGCAAACAATACCATGCTATGTAACAAAAAGTGAACAAATTCAACTGTAGCTGCTTTGGCAACCCAAAATATCAAAAACATTGGATTCCTTCACTATTACTACAAAACTAAAAAACATCGAAAATCTGTTTTGATCTGAAGATTTCTTTAAAACTTTGACCCTTAGTGGAAGCCGCATTATTCTATATTCTCTATTCTCTTAATAATAATCGAGACGACATAAAAATGAGATGCACTGTATTTTACCACTCTAAAGGACTGTTGGTAGGGACGAAGGGGAAAAAAAGGATTTTTATCCTTTTTTTTTATGGTGTAACGTTATGCACCTTTTTTCATCCTAACCTGTTGCAATATGTACAAGTATTATTATGATCGTTTTATTTCGAATATTAACCAAATTCTGTTTGTCCCAGTAGACATGAGCGTACTGTAAGAATAACAATGTGGGCTAGAATTTATTTTATGAGTTCGTTAATGTCTAATCAGTCTCCTTCCAGAATTCCCTATTGAATACTTTATAACACTTTGAATATTTAAATAATATGGGCGTGGGAAACGCTAAATATAAAAATTAGTAAACACATTTTGATATAAAAAGTTAATTTATCATTTAATTATTTCTATATATGGATGACGGACTGTTTCATGAAGGCGCCGTCGCCATGTATAACAATAAATTCACACACCTACTTGATTGAAAACTTGTGTAGATTTGACTTTTCGTGGGCGTATATTTATACTGATTGAAGCATTATGACATATAATTAATTTTCGATTTATATGTGATGTTTAAAATTTATGCTATTATCTATAATTAATGCAAAAAGATAGTAAAACATTTTGAAAGTCGAAAATAATTCGCTAATTAATCTGTAATAAATTCAATTAACGCTTTTTGTACTGAAAGGCAGGAAATTTTCTGTGCAGTGGTCAATTAATGTTACAAATAATTTCGGTCCTCTATTAAAATTTAAAAATTAATGTAGTTTCTATTTTCATAATGACATCAACTAATCATATTCCCTATTTTAAATTATTATACAGTTCTTATTATTAGTTCCTGTACTTTTTTTTAAATTTAATCCAAAATTATACTAAAAATTTTTGTACTAAAAAATGAAAACGAAAGAAGAATGTCAATTTTGTTACAAATTTCTTTTTTTTTGAGATTTGCGTGTTATATCTGGTATATCGTAAATAATCTTCGCCATTTTTTTATCCAATACAATCTAATAAAATTAAAGATTGGAGTAAATGACAAAAAATATTGCAACCTGTTACAAACTTTAATTTTTTTGCGACACTTATGTTAATGACAGACGAAAGTAATTGTTTTTTAAATGATTGATTTAGGTGGAACACCCTGTATGTCCGGGAATGTTTATTTTAGGTTATACAGGGCGTTCAAAATGGATAAAAATATGTGGCATATGTTGCAAAAAATAGTTAAGGAAAGCCGTGTAAATAAATTTAATTTATTTTACTCATAGGCAGTGTTGCTTGAATAACAATTGTTTTTATTTCATAAATATTTTTTAGGTGCAGACCCACACAAATAAGTTTGCGTCTGAGATAACTCCGCCGACAATTTCACACTGAACGCGGCAAGGAAAACACTGTAGAAGTGTATTTCTAAATCTGTACCTAGATATGGCCTTGTGTCTTATCATTTATCTCGAAAACGATCCATTCTAGCAACATGCAATAAGAAAACATGTAACAAACTACAAACAAAGTACAAACTTGTATCATGCAATTAATTTTGTGTATCTCGAAAATGAAGCATTTGCTGATATATATGTAGGATTTTTTTAAAATTAATTTGTAATAGAATATGCTATTAAAGATTGATAAATGATAAATAAAAGTATTAAATAGAAATCCCTAAAATACAGAAACTGTTCAACTAAGCTATCCTGGCTAATCAGGAATACAAGGTATTTTCTATGAAAGTTGTCAGAATTAATTAGAATTAGCTTAAAATTAAACTACTTTTTAATGTTTTGTTCACATTATATCTAGTTTAGTGCATATTAAATGACTCTCCGAAGATATATGAAATTTCAAATGTTAGAAAATGTGGGGCAAATAGATAACTGTAATGTATATTTTATATTTTTGTATATTCCCGATGCTGAGGGGTTTAAAATAAATTTTAGAACTATTGTTCTTTTATCTCTTTGGTACGTTCTTGTTTTTTACTGAATACACTATTATTGAATTTATACTTCGCCTTTTAAATTTCTGTACACGAAAACGCTTTAGTATGTTTCAGTTAATTTGTTCTGTAGAACAAAACTATTTCATGTTTTAACATTTTTATTTCAATTTTTATTGTTTTCTGAGTAATCGTCTGTACTTTCAATGTCTTTTAATATTAAACTACGCATTTATCTGAAAAATAATGATAATAAAAGCATTTATATTTTCAAATTAGTTATTTCCTGAGAAAAATTACGTAATGTAATTTTCCTTATTACGTAGTTGATGTCAATAAATAAGAACAAATTTTCCAGTGAAGTATGTCTTTATGAAAATCAATTACAGCTGGCGTTCAAGGAAACAAGCTATCGTAAGTTATTTTCCAACAAATGTATCATTATTTTATATCCATTAATTAATTTGTCAGATCGCAATCTGAACATATGTAACTACATGCATGAATTGCACTGACGTAATGGGATTTTCTGAAAGTAGGTTGTAGCTGTTCAATGCAGATTCGAAATTCTTTAAAGCTAATTGACATTAATTCAAAAAATGTTCTCAAATTTATACTTTTACTTTATAAGTAATAAGCTTCCATAGCGCCCATAGATTAGCAGATCGCTACCAGTAAGTATAAAACAATGCCATATGCTAGTAGACATTGAGCAGAAATAACAATTAAGATGTGACTTGGTAGATTATATATCATCCACACTAATTAAAAATTAAAAAATAATTATAAAAATTTATGAATATCTTTTTAATTAATTTGATTTAACTTATACTTTCAAATAAAAAGAGCTACAAAGGCTAATAGCAAAAGATACTAAAATTTTTAATATCACTAAAGTGTGTTTATCTAAATTTTAAAACGTATCCCAAAATTCGCAGGTTTTTAATTAAAAATTGTAATTTTTTTTATTGATTCATAGAGTATACAGTATAGGTTATGTATGGAATAGCATATCAGGGAAATGTCCTCCACAGCATTGCTAACACATATGCACTCTTTTGTCGAAATTTTCTGAATTTCGTTAATATAACGCTCAATTTTATCATTCAAGGCGTGGGTGGTCGTGGGCTTGTTGTCATAGACTTTAGACTTCAAAAACCCAATTGAACTTTTTAAGCATGAAGATGCAAATCTTTCGTGAGAGTACGATAGCTCCTCGAATTGTCCAATCCTTGACCACGGTGCCGAATTGATGTTCTTGGACTCTCAGCAACACTCTCATGAACAGCTTCGATGTCTTGTCCTGTTCACATTTGATGAAGTTAAATCACTATTCCGAACATATTTAAAATATTGCTCAACAATCAAAACTCGTTGTTCTATCGTGTAGCGCTCTATTTTTAATAACCTTGAACTGTTACCTGTCACTCCTTTTTTCTCTTGGTAATACGCATGAATGGTGCAAAATTCAGATCTTCACCACCCGATAGTTGATAATGTTTTCTTCAGTTGAAGAATGAAAATTATGTGCCCCATTTTAATAATATCAATTTTGGAATAAGATATTTAGATTGACTATTAAATTCTGTGTTAAAAAATTTAATAAGTACTTATATATTTACTTTCCCTTGCATTTTACCTTCAGTTTTAAAATTGACTTTTGACAATATATGTATACAAATTACAATCAAGTTTATGGATACCCATGTATGATTGACGTTAACCTGGGCTGATTTTTATGGATACCATAATTAAATCTGTTTACATTCAATTTAAGTATTATTCAAAATGATATGTCAAATAAAAACTAAAAAACTAACACATTTGATCGTCACACGCAATCTGGAAACTCTGTTTTTATTTATTATGAAATATAGTAGCCAATTAAACGAGTTTATATGCAACCTGATACTAATTTGTAAAATGAGACAAGAGTTAATGTGCTTATAAAATACACACTATAAAAGAATAAGAACTAAGCGGTGTTTTAATGTTTCGCCGTTCCAATTTTAGAAACGTATATTTCATCACTTAAACAGTCCACTTTGAAAATTAATTAAACAGACAATTAGACGTGAATTTACTCGTAGATATGAGATAAATGATACTAGTATAAGTAAACGCATAACTTATCATGATTTACGAAAACAATTTCTGAATTATGTTAATTAAAGAGTAGAAAAACATCTTTATAAATAATTAATTGTAAAAGCTAATTATATGTAACGGAATGCTATAAGTAGATAATCGATATTGCTAGCAGCAACTTACATGGTATTTAAGTGTTTAGTTGTAATATAATTATAAATAATTTAATTGTGAGTAAATATACCTACCTAGTTTAATCCAAATTGCAGAAATAGGCCAAATGAATTTAAATTTGTTTTTTCACACGACGGTAAGATGTAAATTAAAATATATACAATTGAAACAGTAGGTAAGATATAAATAACGCAATAAGCGAGTCGGAACATGCCTGGTAATGGTAAATGTAAAATTCACATGTATTCATATTTGTATCTTCAACAAAACAGAAAATTATATCAAATAGTAATTTTGCAACATTTTCTCTACAAATATTATTCGCAGAACTCGCAATAAGTTTTGATAATATATTTTGTCAAAAAAAGTATCCGGAAATTGTGAATAAAACACAATATATCATCAAAATTTATTTTGTCTTCTTCAAAATAGGCTCCATTTGCAGCAATATACTTTTTCCAGCAAACAACCCAGACATTAAAGCACTTTGTAAACGCATATACTTGTATGGACTTCAACCCCTTCTGCCATTTTTGTTTTATGGCTTCTATTTACTCGACACGTGTTCCACGAAATGGTAATTAGAGTTTGGAAAGAGGAAAATGTCAGCAGTGGCCATATTTGGTGAATACAGTAGCTACACCGTTGAGTTTTTGGTTAAAAATTCATTCACAATTATCGCTTTGTGTGATGGTGCATTATCGTGGTGCCAAATCCAAGAATTGTCCTTCCATAAATCTGGTCTTTTGCGGCGGATACTCTCTCTCAAACGCCTCATAACGCCGAGAGAATAATGTTCACTGTTTCTCCGTCAGGAAGGAATTTTGTGTGGACAACACCACGATAGTAAAAAAAACGTGACTTTGATTTTTGATCGACTTTGACGTGGTTAGTTTGGTTTTGGCTCATTAGGAAAGCGCCTTTCCGAAGCTTGTTGGCTCGTTTGCATGTCAAACCTGTACATCCATGTCTCTTCACCCGTTATGATACGTTGCATAAATGTAGAGAAATTCAGTTCTTTTGGAACCAGCCGCGTTTCATACCCAAAAAGGTTAACTAAAATGGTGCGTACTGATTGGTGAGACATGTTTAGTTCATATGCCAGCCATCTTAAACTATAATGACGGTTTACAAGTACCACTTACTTCACTTTATCCATCTTTTCTTCAGTTGAAGACGTTGAAGGACGACCGGAATGTGACAAATCATCAATCACTTCTCGATCATGTCTGAATGCATTATACAATTCGTATGCTTGAGTTTTCAATAAAATTGAGTTACCGTAGGACTTTTCCAACATTTTCAATGATTCAGCTCAAGAAATTCCATTGGTAGCACAAAATTTTAGGCAAACTCTTTGTTCAATAGTAAAAATCGCGAAACCCACAAAATCAACAGCTGTAAACAAACAACTTGACAGATCGCGAACAAACTTCGCGTCAGAGTAGAGTATAGTGTCACCAACTTTCCATCAAAAAGTTCGCGGAATTTTTAAATGTCACATTCCGAATACTTTTTTGACATACTAACTTTTGGCAAACTTTAATGGCGTATTCTACCGATGAAAATAATCAAGGTTTGCCCTATAAACATTTTTGACAGGACGCTTTCCTACGGTGTTAAAAGTTTCAAATATTTATATAATTTTTCCTGTAACTTCACTGGCATAAAATAATGAGTGATAAAATTTGGGGGATGACATTTTTTTAGTAGGGACTATTTTTTCATGGATAACTTATTCCAAAATACACTTTAGTGTCGTAGTTATTGGGGGAGTGGAGAAATCGTACACCATTGGCTTTTTAAATCAATTTTAATGGTAATATGTCTCATAAAGGCCCGGTACTTTGAGTCTCGGTTAAACTTTGATTAAGTAAACACATGTTTAGATTGTACATATAGTGATTTATTTTATAATAGTATATTCACAGTCTAAGACTCAAAGTGCTGGGCCTAAATCTATGCTAAATGACTAACATTTCAAATATGTGGTATGGAATCCAGGCTATGAAGTTCATAAAAACAGTCTAGAAAAGATTCAGAGGCAATTTCTTAAATACCTAAGTTTCAAATCTGATAATACCTATCCACCTCGCGGAATCCCTCAATCCGAACTATTAACCATGTTTCAACTTAATGACTTAACTCAAAGAAGGCTCTATTTTTCTATTTTGTTTTTGTTTAAGATTGTAAATGGGATGATTGATTGTAGGGAATTACTAGAGTATTTGAATTTTAATATTTTGGGATACAGAACTCGCTACATTTATTTATTTTATTTAAAAACACCAAGAACAAATATTCTTCAATTTTCTCCAATATATGTTATGTGCACAAATTATCATCGTTATCAGGATCATCTTGATATTTTTTGTTGTAATGCCCCCAGTATTAAAAGATGTATCCTCAATAGATGTTAAGTCGCTATTTTTATCTATTTTTATGTATTTCTATATAGTGTGTATTTTCTATTTGTGTTTTGATTATGTTAATACAAATGTTATCTGTTTTTTTTTAATCTGTATTATACCTGCCTTATAATTGGGCTCCGGCCTGTCTTGGCAGTTGTTTCCAACTAAATAAATAAAATAAATAAATAAATAAATATGAGCTTTGCACGCTTCTGATGACTGAGTAACTTCCGGTCTGGTTGCTACGTCGTTCATTTAGGTTTCTTAACGTTTCGAAAGTCATATATCCCTTTTCTTCAGAAGAAACTCTAAAACTGAATAATAAACCCCGGTCGCTATTTATTTTACTTGATGTGCTTATCGATGGCGCTCCTGTAGATGACTTATAGTCATTCTGATCGTTCTGATATTTGAATTCTAAGTATGACTAATTTCCAAGTTCCAAATAATTCTAACCCCCTTATTGAAAGTAAAGGGTGTCTCAAAAGTAACACAGGATTTGAATTGTGCGCAATTTTCATTCCGAAGAGTTGGCATAATTGTTCATTGTCACATGTAGTAAACATGTTGCGGTTAGACAAAATGGAGCGCTATAGGACGGATAAGCCAGTGAAGATTGGGAAAATTCGTTACAAGTAGCTGAGACTGTGCGCGAATTACGTGGAATTTCGGTAGAAGGATAGCCCCGAATGCAGTCCAAAAGAGCATTTTCAAATCTAATGTTTTGAAGATTTAAAAAGGTAAAGGCTGTACACACTGCGTTTTGCAAATCTATTTGTCAACTAATTGTTCTGAAATAATCTTAATAATTCATTATTGCCTTTTTTCTTATTCTTACACGAAATAAATTTGTTTGAAAATTTTCCTTAAATGTAATTAACAGTTTGGGTAGCTTGACATTTCGAGAAATATGTTGTTAAATGATGGCAGGTGCTAAAATATTGGTTACCACGACATCAAGGTACCTATTGGCTTTATAAGTGACGCTATCAACAAATTGCCTCTTTTTAAAGCAAGCTTTCTTAGAACTGAGGGCGATGACTGCACTGCCCTCTGGCCGCGGTCGGCCTAACTCTCCTAAAATAATGTCAACAATTACATGGATCCTCTTATCAATATTTTTAAACCAGCAACATAACCATCGACATTGAAATTTTTTTGAGATGTTTGTTATTTATAACGTACATTTACAGTATCATCTTCAACAAGAAGAAAATATTTCTCAAACAGATTTTACAAACAAAATTATTGTTTTTTAAAAACAGCCATCACAGTTCTTTCGCAACTGGGTTAAGGAGAAGAGATCTGTGGAAAATGTGAAAATTCTTACTTCTAAGCCGCACCCTGTAGAGAAAAAAATAATATTGCAATTCCGTGGTTCATTATGTCGTAATAAAATACAGGTAGACGAGGCTTTAAGCTTTGTTTTCTCTGTTTTAACGATTTGGCCGAATCATGCTTTCAAGGGATCTGAGTTAATTAGACAAATATGCATGTTATGAGCTTGGCTGCCTATGAAAAAAGTGGCATACATTATGCTAGTCATTTAGTTATTGTTCTTGCTCGTCGAAGATTGTGAGGTTGTCATGGACAACAAAGATAGCATTACATACCATGAGTTAACATTTTCCGGGTCGTGCATCGCTTGATTGAAATGTTGGACTGGAAGTGTTGTAGCTTTCTTGTACATTACACTTGTATATCTAATTCAATTTTGAAATTATAGTTCATAATACTAAATTTAAGTCAGATATAGGTAATGTTTCTGGAAAAGAAACGTTTTCTAATAAATGTGTTCTTCTTACACATATGTATTGAATTGATCGTTTTTGAATGCAACTAAATTCATATTCCAAATCTTAATTCTTTATCCAGTACAATATTATATTTTGGGTACATTCATCACTGTTAATTTAATATTTTAAGCCATTTTGTACTTATTAGTTTCTTACCGATTAAAAATTTTAAAAATGCTCAAACTGTATTATGTAGGTACTTATAGGTATAATGAACCTATTTACAAGCTTAACAAAGCTCCTCTTGTCGGTAAGATGCGCAGGTCAAAAAGAGAGTCCACACTAGGAGTCACAAACTCATGAGATCTTAATAAGTATACTGCAGTGAAAGAATGTCGAAAGTATTTATTTCAATTATGAAGCCAACCCCTTCCTCCGTTTTCTGAGCTCTGTTGAATCTTTAATATTGCGCATCCCCCGCAATGGGCCAAAAAATACCCTTTTTTTGATTTCGGGTCGCAGCGATGAACTCTATGACCACGAATATGATGATCACCACCCTCTGTAATCCTCGTAACCCTCTCGAACAGGTCAAGACTACTCTTTATTTTTGTTCTTGCGCTAAAAACAACCTCTAAGCATCTCCTCCTGTTTTCATGGGTGCTGATTACAATATGATGATCACGATCTTCCTCAATGTACACAACCCCCTTGAACAGGTCAAAATTACCCCCAGTCTGATTTTATGGAATCCAACAAGATAACTTCACATTTTCGAGGGTGCTGATCATGAATATCGAAAACCATGCATACCAATGTTCACCGTTTAACATTCAGGCAAATAATGAGCTCCGGTGCTAGTCGGGTAACTTTGCCAGTGCGCATCTAAAACTCGCAGACAAGATGAATTTGGTCAAGCAATAGCTCTGTTCGCGAAGCCTGTCAAATTAATGCGGGATCAGTCAGAAGCAATCGTTTAGCTACTTCTTTTATGCTATGCTTGTAGGAAATAGCACAGAAAGTAGCTGGACGACTGCTTCTGACTGATCCCGGACTAATTTGACAGGCTCCGCGAACAGAGCTATTAGTTTCGTGTAGATCCCCCACTATTTGCACGCTGCCCCACTAGGCCACGCCGGCATAAATCTGTGGAACGTGATCGCAACTTTCAGTATTGGTCGGTAACGTTTTTTGATACGCCAAGTTTTCCTTCTTTAGTGTTCAGGATGATGTGTCCAGGTTTTTGTTTTTGCGTAACGCAGAGATATTACCTTGCCGTTTTCAAGCCTGCCGTTGGTAAGGGTCACGGTAGTAGCCTGATTTCACAGTGTCAATTGGACGCTGGCAACGGTTCCGCCTAATAGCTCCAGACGCTCCTTCTGAGTAATCAAGCTTAAGTCTTATGTACTTGATAATAAATCAATTGATTTGATTTTATGTTAATAGGTTAATTTTTGAGTGGGAGAAATTGGTTATTCTATATGTTTATACTTTGTACTAAAGTACATCTTTATTTCGAGTACAAAATTTCTCTAAGGATTAAAACAGTTTACTTCCTGCATTTAGAAAATTAAACAATAATACGGAGTGTAGTCAAATATTTCTTCTTAAAATGCTTTGAGATACCTATACCATACAAATCCATGACCAACTAACTTACTGATGGTGGTTGTCTTGGAAATAGCCGTAAAATAGTTAGAGAATTACAAATTTGGTGAAGTAATTATAAGTTCAACGATTATATATTTCAAAATTTCATAGAACAGAACGTTAAAGAATGTCATATATCTAGGTTGTTTCAGTGCAGGTGATGATCATAATGTTTTTTGGTGTTCGTCAAATGGAAAACCACATCAAGCTTTAAAAAGCACAAGTGTCAGTTGATAACAACGTAGAAAAATCAGCAGTTGCTAAGCAAATAGAGGGCACGTCATGGACCTATCTAAGACTAGAAAATTCCCGTGAGAAAGAATATTTAAGCTAAAACTACAAAGAGTTAATACGGATCAATGGCTACAAGTTGCGCACCAGAATGTGACGGACCAGCGCATACACCAATTATAGGTACCAACAAGAAGATTTAATATCTAGCTTCTTCTGAAGAAGAGAGCTATGTCAACGTCAAGAAGATCTGACGACGTGGCAATGAGTCCAGAAATTGTTCAGCCATCGCCCTGATCACCTGAATCATGGAACATACGGCACCATATTCTTACTGAAGAGTCAGGAGTTTATTTAAAATTAGAAACTAAAACCTCTTTCCGTCCAACAATATTCGTAAATATGTTGCAACAATATTCGTAAATATGTTGCTGCTCAAAATATGTTCATGATAAAAAGTATTAAGAGTATTAATTAATTCATAATACTTGGAATTTATTGATTTATTTTTTATTACAAAACAGTGGCTCTAGACAGGCGCAGAAGTATATTGGTTCGTTGTACAAAGAAAAGGAATGTAATAAAAAAGGTGTTATGCGAGAAAAAGTTAAAAGCGAATATTGCAAATTTTATATTCCATATTAATATTTATTGCACTCGTAAGAACTTGTAGAACACCGGTAGTACATAGATTAAGTAAAAGTCAGTGGCACTTATTTAGTTAGATAGACATATATTTAGCTGTACGATCTCTGCCATATACATACTGCTATGAGAAAAAAGGAAACATATATAAAAAAGAAGATGGTAAATTTTTACTTTTAACAATTTTCAAATATATGTCATGTGACTGGTTACTTGACGGTATAATTCGGAAAAATTGAGAAATAGGAGAAAATTACCGCAAATATACAATAGCAGCAAAACATTTGCAGAGTGGGCCTAGAGATTCTAATAGTTTATATGTCTTCACAAAACCTAGCCCGAGAACAACAAGGGCAGGTCAAAGATTCCTAGCTAAGGTTAAGGAAGTGAAAAATAATTCTTTAGGTAACTGGCAGTGGATACACAGGTCAAGGCATAATAACTCAAAAAACCATCGAACTCTAAATATTAGCTTAAAACCATTTTTATTGGTATATCCATTTAAAATCAACATTGAACTAAATATTTAGCAAAAGCTTCCTACATAGTATTCATTTCTAATGTCGTTTTTAGAAATGTTAATAGTGAAAACTTTTACAAGTTGGTTGTATAAGCTAAATTAAGTAGTTAAGGTGGGATTATATAATTAACTTTGACAGTTGACGTTATTTTGACAGCGCATTTTCTACACAAACTGTTACTGGATTTTAGATGACCCTCAAACTATTTAGCTGTAGCGGACGTAAGTTTCCGTAATACATATCTTCCCTGAAGCCACTTGGCATGCCAAGCAAAAGTATTTCGTAATTTGCATTTCACTTGTATGTGTATGTTTCTTCCAGTGCAGGAAAGGAAAACTATAAAATATGATTTACGTCAAACTTTCCATCAAATGATATGTAATTTTCTAAATTGGTATATGGTGTCTGTATCTGTATATGTATTTATTATACATGGTAATAGAAACACAAACATGTTTAAAGTAAAGTACATGATGCACAAGGAAACACAAACTCGCTATATAACCACCAAGAACTCTATAATTTATAAATTACCAGCTATAAAATAATATCAACTTAACGTTGAAATTTCTTCGTTCGTTTTACAAGGTGCGTTCGCAAAACATTTCATGATGCCGTAAATTCCAGTAATAATTGTTTAATTGGCTTCAATTAGAGAAATAAATGTAGGTATGATTATTTTATTCACATTACTAGAATGCTTCCCAAGAAATACTTTGAACAATGGAGGTTGCATTATAATTAGTTAAAAGGATACCAAGAAATAATTTTAACGAATTATAAAGTGCGACCAGAACACACTTGTCAATAGTATATATGTATTTACATCAACAATCGATGAACTTTTAGATGCACACAAAACAACCATCGAACTATTCTAACAGGAAGCAAAACCTACCAAATCGAGAATATATAGTTACTCAGAGATGATATATCAGAATCAGAAGATGATAATTTGGTGTAACAAATTGTTGTTTTGATCGTCTTAAATTTGGTGGAAATAAAATAAAAACAAACAAAAGTAGTAATAGTTAAATTTGATAACCTTCAGTAACGCAATCACAATAAAAAATGTTAAATGGGACCAAGATTGTAATTATTGTTGCTCCTAGCAAAAGAAAAATTCAGAAAGAGAAATGTTTCGACTACCTGGAGAAAAATGTACTACTATTAAAAGGAAAACAAATAACTAGAATAATGAAGATGATGTCATGAATTTACTTGAGTAGAGTCAGATTCTAGTGATTATTATCTATACTTATTTTTATTTACTCTGCGAAATGAATCTTTATTCTGTTGTTAAAATTGTCACATTTTGTTTTATAGCTACATAATATTTTAACTAGTTTTATATTTTTTGTAGCTGTTAATTGTGAGGTATATGGTTTTGGGTAAAAGGTCTCTAATTTTAAATGTTTAACCCCTATCAGTGGAAGAAGATTATCATATTAGACTATGTGAAATATGTTATCGGCGGAAATAAATAATAAAATTACGCAAAATGGTGGTATTTGTTCTTGGAACCAATGATAAAGGATAACATTCTGAGACCCCGGGGTCAGCATCTGGAGCTTCTGCTTCCCAGGAAGCGAGGTCTGAGGGTCCTCAATCGTAATAAATTACGATTATATGTGTACTCGGCCTACTAGTGCACCCAGTGTAATAAAAATTACTCAGATTAATTTGCAATTAATATATTGAGGTGAATTTCATTATGTGAGTAGCTTGCAGCGAGTAGGCAGTCGTAGTTATGATACAAGCACCTTGGGTGACGAATGGTTCAATTAAGGGCCTTTATAGCAGATGGGGCCATATTTGTGTGAGCTGTGATACTGAAATTCCAAGGGCTTCTATCTATACCCATTAATGTATTTAAATTAACTTTTTGTTCCATTAACTTAGTAGCCGTTCAAGTGACGTCTAAAAGAAGAAGTTTAGTTCCGAGCTCACTTACCCGCCATACGAATTACTGGACCCGTTATCATTGATTTTGTATCTTGATACAATACAGGGTATGCCACGTATCTTGCCCATCATACTTGTTGGGGCGACGAGATAGTATTGAGAGAGGTCGGACTTTTTTGGAATACCTTATCTCGAGTGGACTGGATTTTCTGGAGGTTCCCGGTCTCGATATTAAAAATAGCTAGGAAGTCATAGATATCATGAATTAAAGAGTGATTTGTGCCGTATCGTAGAATTTGTCCATATCAGATCACCGCCATATTAATTTTACTCTGGAGACAGATATAATCACCAACCAGTACAGAAAGGGCACTACTTTATGTCTTATACAAAACTGAAAACTATTAGCCAGTATGAATTCGTTATCGGAACCTACTTGGACATATCTGGAGTATTTGGTAATACATCCTTCGTATGACTCCATTAAGGGGGTGGCTGAGGGGCATAACCATAATCCATAGTTAGGTCGATAGGGACTATCTCACCCAAACCACATCAAAATTATATTATTCTCATACCTACCCCTTTCAAAAAATCGACAGGGATAATTAGTGCGCTCAGTCAGAAGACCCTAAGCGTAATAGAGCACTGATGTATGAGACAGGACTACAAGTGAATCCATCCAAAGTCCATCTAGTTCTCTTCACCAGAAATCGGAAGATAGTTGGCTTCAAGAAGCCAACTCTTCAATAAGACCATTCAGAAAATCACGAATAGTAAAATTCTTGGAAGTTACCCTGGATGAAAAATTAATCTGGGTCCCATATCGACAGATAACTACGAAAGGCAGCGGCGTTCTTTTGAATCAGCAGAAACTTTTTGGCAAGATGTAGTAAATGAAATTGGACATTTACTCAGCTGTCGTTTGGTGGCGTGATGTTCGACAGGTTACTAGAAACAGCCCTTAAGTAAGTTATCACGTCTAGCATGCGTGCACAAGTGAATTGCTATACATAGCTCCCATGGAGATCTTAGATGTTGTTATGTTACTTTTTAATTTTGTCATCTTATGGTTCAGGGAAGAGCAAGAGGAGCTTCAGTGGTGAGGAAAATTTCAAGATGGAGGTCATATGGTTAGGTTGTCTTCAAAGAATATAATTGGATCCTCTAGCGACAAGATATCTTCTACCTACATTGCACACCCTGTCCAATATCCCAATTCCTAAGCCGCGCAAACCCTTCTGGTCTCGAATTGGCACATCTGTGGCATACGATGAACTTGTTTTATCCTCTGCCAGATCACTGTATTCACTTGCTTACAAGAAAATTTTAAAAGATATAGGAATCAACATATTCAAACATGCACAGATAGTGCAAACGCTTTTGTAATACAGAATTACCTCCATTAGTGCTGGAGTGAGACAATTCTGTTTCTATTAGAACGCGAAAATCTTGAGAACCTAACCTGAGTGACTGGCAACAAAAATGTCCATGTGTTGGTCGGTCAAGATTCAAGTCAATTCATAGGGCTTGAACTAGTACTCGGGCTATCGCAAGGTTATGTAAAAGATTCCGTGGATAAAAGATTCTATTGATAATTGGAACAATCATTGGAAGAATACTTAGGTTGATCTGGCCTGTGATACGTCAGGTTCCTCATGGGGTAAAGCAAAAAATCTGAAAATTAGTTTGCTCAGTAGCAGCAGTGGGATTGTCATGAAACTTCTAATTGGTCATGGACATCTAAACAAGCACTTCAACAAAATATGTTCGAACATCTGTTTCATCTGTCACTGTGCTTGTTTAATAGCAAAAAGACACAACTACCCGTAGGCAGCTTTACTCATCTGGGCCATCTGTGGTAGAGCGATCCAACAGAGTTAGTATTTACCTTCACGCGAAACATGCGTTTGTTTTAAATTAACTCATAATCAGCATACACAATGGGTTGTAACACCTGAGTACTGCGAGTAACTGAGCTGGCTTTCACAACTAACTACAACTACTTTTAAAAAAATTATATTATTGGTTCAATATACAAAATTAAAAAAAACTGATATTACTGAATCTCTTAACAATCTTGAAGATAGCTTACCAGAATTTTTATTGATAATAATGTTCATGTATGTGGTGTGGAGGGGATTTAGACATAGATTTTTTTGGATTTTGATAATCATAATACCAGGACCATTTACATAAATTAAAAGGTACAGGACCCAAAACCGAACCGTGTGGAATTCCGTAACTTTCAAAGTACCTGATTTAATAGTATTAAACGCTGTACTGTAATATGATGATTAAATATAAAATATTAGAAGTACGCTATCGTTGAATAATCATAAAAATACATTTCTTTATTAAAATTTCATATGACAGTTGAAAGCTTTATTTAAATCTGCAAACTGGGTATTTACGACATTATTTTCTTCGAATCCGTTGTTTATAAATGGCATCAAACAAATGATCAATATTTATGGTAACACTGTTTCGGTGAAACTGATAACATGATCTAGTCAATCTAGTGTATTCATCGAATTTGAAAAAACATTTCTACTTTTGGTAGTTATTAATAATAAAAAATAAACTGAATAGCGAAAATGAGAACATTAACAATGTTGCAGTGTTCTAATAATTTTAACTATGTGTAAACATTTTCAAGTAATATTAAAAAATAATTAATAGTGACTCAGTCTATTTTTTTAAACAATAATTTACTACTAGAAATTCAACAAATTAAATGTCTTAATTGCAAACTATTACAACTCTTGCTCAAAAATGAAAGGAAATGTATCGACATTCATGGAATAAGAAGACATTATTTCGTTTCGAGAACGTTAATTCGTAATAGATAATTGTAACGATACCGAGAGTGTAGTGTATAACATTTTCCTTGGTCGCCCTGTAGCGACTCTTGACCGAGGAAAGCGAGCAACACGAGGATGAGTAGTTGCGGCAAGAGGCCGAGATCCCAAAGCCCTAATAGCCATTAATAATACACCGCCAACGCGGTACCGTGCGAGACTTCTTAATAACCGATCTGTCTTGGGGATTTCAGTGTAGTTGTTTCTTCCCCACTCGCCCAAGGGCAGTATACGCGCTCGAGCTTGCCCATGAACTAGAACTCGTTGCTCCATCGGCACGTTATGATTTATCTTATTACACTAACACAGATATTACCGATGTTGGTGTGACCGCAAAGGAGACATTTGCAGCTTTGAAAAATTGTGGTATTGAAAATTCTTTCAGTGGTATTCGTCCTCTGTTGAATATACTTTAAAACAGAGAGGGTCCACTCAAGGATTAAATCTGAATTGCTATACTTTAAAAAAATTATAATTTTTTTTAAAGCATTTAATGACAGAGTAAATCTTATACAGTCGCTGTATATTTAAATAATAACGAAGATTGCGAAAAATTTGTTTAAAAAAATTGACAAATGTTAAAAACGAACTGTTTATTTAGACATTTTGCCATCTGTGAAAAAATTAATCAAATAAATTCTTACGCCAGCGTGATCATGTAAGGGATGTTTTTATAAAACTATCTTTGTTTAACCAAAAATCTCTATAAAAAACAGTAAAAAATAAAAAACATGCATCACTATATTACACACTGTACCTATTTATTTAATAATCGAAAATCTCTTTTCCGTTTTCAAAACTACTATAGACGTTTTTTTTAAAATAGGTTCGAAAGGTTAAGTTTTGTAATATCTGCTACTATAGCTATTATATTTATTCTACCATTACTTATTTAAATATTTGAAGAAAAAACACCACTCGTAGTTTTGAAAAGAATTCTCAAGATCGAGATTCTCAGATTTGAAATAGATATTTATTTTCTATCATTCTTGGCCAAACTAATTATGGGATCATAGAACCCATAGAGAACCATTGCCTTGAATGAGTATTACAATATCGCTGTTATAATCTGTATAAGAATGAAAATAAATAAAGTTTGCATCGTAGCTTTATACCCATCCTATTAGAGATCTGTTATAATACGCAAAGAGTGATACTGATTGCATTGCTTGCCAGAGATCATATTTTTCTCAATTTTATTATTTTTTCATACTCTCACTCAATAAGTTTTTGCTAAACTGGCTCATAAATATTAAATTATATATAAATAAAGAATAATCTTTATTATTCCTACAGGAAATACCCAATTACAAGAATAAAAAACTAATAATAGTGTACATATAAGCACTGTAAGATATAAAAATTACAATAACTCTAAATATGTAATGCAATACCTATTAAATACATTCAAAGAAGAATTTAAAAAAGACAAAAAAATTATTAAAGCTAATTTAACGAACAAATTCACACATACTATTTAGACTGTCGTAAAATATATCACAATTTGCCGCGATTTTATTATATAAATCATAAATACAGGAGATGGGGTTTTTGACTAAGATGTTAGATCTGGGGTAAGAACAATAAAAGGTTTCATGTTGTCTTCTGTTAGCCCGAGGTACAATAAAATTAATCTTACACAGAAGAGCTGGGCAATCAATTTTACCATGCAGGAGATTATACAGAAAACGCACCCAAGAAATATTACGGCGAATCTCCAATGAATCAAAATTGAATCTATTTAGTACATCTGGATGACTGCATCCTCGAGGTGGATAGAGACCATCTTGATGAAAACAAAGAAATTTTAGAAACTGCCGTTGAACATATAATATTCTCAATAATACTCATTCTGCATATTAAAATCAAATATTTTTCAAGCATTGATAGCAAAATCTATTATTCCAAATAGATGTTACAATCTACAAAGAAGAATGAAACACCAATGTACTGTTCTTTTTGTCTACTTCTAATTTGATAAATGAAAACGTATCTGCAAATTACAAACCTGAATTTCGAAAAAAAAAAAAATTATGCTCTGTAACATATTTGTATTAGGTTCATTATGGATTGTTAGATTATCGGTTTATTAGCTGTTAATATAGAGGCGATAGCTTCTTCTACTAAACTATCTGATAATATAAACTGTTTTGTTTTGAGAGTTACAGTTACAGACTTATGTACATTGCACTTCCTTAGCCTTAGCTAAAAACCTTTGTCCTGCCCTTTTTCTCACGATCGGTTAGTTTGCGCTTATAGATCCCAAAGATCCCTAGCTAAGGCTAAGAAAGTGCATTGTAAGTATGTATCTGGCGGCGACCAAGTACAAAGGCCATGTACTCATTTTTGTGAGAATTTTCCCAATATAAGCTTTAAGTTTTCCTTGCATTTACTATTCAAAATGATATCTTACAAAAGTGGGTTCCCCTGCACTGGAACCGTTACAAATACAGAAAAAAAATATGTAAAACATCATTTTCTAGAAAAAAATTCATCACTCAGTCGTTGTTTCACAGATCATTGTTTTAAATTTCGAAATAGAGAAGGTATATGTTACAATTCAATACTGGAACATTATTTGGTGCAAAGAAAAACCGTGAAATCGTTGTTGGATCAAACCGTAAAATTGTGTTTACTTCAAAACAAAGAGATTATAATTATTATAGCAAGCAGTAAGCAACACAGTGGTGTAGAGATAAATATGCTTCTAGCTAGTAATTATTTAATAATTATTGTGTTCTAATAATTACATCCTGTCAAGGCCAGAAGTAAATACGTGTATCTTAATTACATCTTTTTTATTCCAAATGCAGCACTAGCATGGCATGTTTACTAAAGTAGGTTAATTTTATAAGAAAATTTGACATATCATTATATTTATGATGATGTGGACAACAAACGAATTAGTAAAGTTAAAAATTAAAAAAAATCTACAACGAGTATGTATCTTACATTTTTTTAATTTACTTAGTCAAAAGTACTGGAAAGACTAAGCCAACAGTTCCTTCTTGGAAGTTTTAGGTGCCTAGAAAGTATTTTATAAATTTCGCAAATCGTAAAAATTCAATTCGCAGGACGTCATTGGGGTTGATCGAAGCTAATTCATCTGATCAATCAAAATTTCCAAGGCCTATTTTGAGAGCTGGTGGATTTTGACAATTTGCCACAAACTGATAAATTGACAATGTGTATGGCACAATAATGAAGAATATTGTTTATTTTGATTGATTTGACTAAAAGTGTAACCAAATTTTACATTAAAACATAAAATTACGTTTTTTTGGCAGTACATATACAAGGTGCCTCTAAAGGGTCTGTACAACGCTCCACCAGATATAATACGGCTCAAAATAAGTCGATTTAACTAAAGAAAAGTTGGGGAAAAGATTTTTCCAGACCAAAGTGAAATACACCGTGGCACAAAAAAGTTTTGGCAGTTTAAATACGTCCTAATGGTCGCTTGTGGAGCCCTCTAGAAGAGGTAATGAAATCATCGATAAATTCGAATTTCTCATCCCAAAAAATTCCCGGATACGAAATTTCACGAAATTAGCTCGAAGTAGTCGAAAGATATTACAGAAAATGTTATTTATTTCTTCAATTTTGACACCCTGCAGCTCCGTTATTATCAATGTTTGGACTAAGGCAAGTTTAGTTAAATCGACTTATTTTGAGCCGTACTATATCTGATGGAGCATTGTACATACCCTTTAGAGACACCCTATACGGGGTGTTTGTAAATAATTGCGAAATATTTTAGGGGGTGGTTGTATTTTGTGAAATAAAAAGTGTAGGTCGAAATATATTGACAGCAACCTACTAGATAACGTATCAATTGAAATTAAAAATACACAACTTGCAATAAAATATGTTTTATTTTTTTCCTCAAAAACGGTCTATCCTAGGAAAATAATTGCAGAGACCAATTTCATTCAGAATTGATAGCGGATTTCTAAGAAAATATCAAAACGGGAAAAAGTCAGTGGCGTACCATTTTTTTATTAAAAAAGTTTGTGGCATTCTCGCACGAACGCCACTGATGGAAATAGAAATATTCGGATCACCCCAAAAAATGCACATTTATCCCTCCAATGCGTCCAAATTTCGAGTCAATATCTTTAAAACTCTGAAATAATTAATAAAAATAAATAAAAAAATTCAAATTTAAACACTCGGTATCTCGGAAACGAAGCATATTTCGACCTAAGTTTTTGGACACAACAAAATTACGAATAAATTTCACAAGGTCTTCAAAAACTATGGCCTGTAAGTAGTCTAGTCATGTCGGATTAGGAGCCAATATTAAATATGAAAACAATAGATAGCTATGCAGTTGCTGTTATTTCCCAATAAATGCTGATTAATAAATGAAAATCATTTTAGTGTTGCTCATTATTGCGAAAATCATTGTATGGTTTATTATCAGCCATTGTAGTCCTAACTGAAGTCCAGTTACTTTTATTTCGTTCTATTAAGTGTCTATAAAAAAATCTAATTCTTGAAAGCTGGTTTTTGGAACGACCAGAACAGATTCTGTACACTGTAAGTTTGTAGGTAGTATGAACAAAGAAATGAAAAGTAAGATGCACTTGTTAATCTGTTCCTATCAGAAAAAGCTACAAGTGAATCCACTTTGTTCTCATTTCATGCGTCATTGTTTCCAATTTTAAGTCTATAAAATAAAACTTTCTGATCGTTAAAAACCCAGAAGAATGTTAAGCGAGGTCGAGGGCCGATTATACCTTAAAAGTCAGTCAAATAAACAATAAAAATTAATTGAGAAATAAAAAATAACCAAAAATTCCGGAGGTCTATTGCATAAAAAGAGGATTAAGTTTTACTGAAATTCTCGATTGGAACGTTTTATAACATAATTTATACAGTTGACAAACTAAGTGATAATTATAAAGCGAGTAGGTTTGAAGGGGACTTGCATAATGTAGATGATAACGTTTGCATTTCTAAGACCACCCAAACGCAGCTGCTTCCTGGGGGGCACTTAAGACATCTTCATGGGTCCGGAACATAAATTTGCTGCAGACGTGCTCTGATCACGCAACCTGAATGGACCGATTGATTAAAAGAACTAAATTTTGAGTCATGGTTATATTTAGATCGTTATTACGCTTGATTATTTTTCATTTTTTTATATACAAACTGTTAAATCAACACTATCCGCTGATTGTGTTTATATTGAACTTTACTTTTTATGGTCTTTTAATTATACTTTTCGTAATACAAATAAATAGATTAATGCAACTGCGTTTTAAATTAACGCTTATCGTTACCGTCTAATGTGATTACGGTGCATTGCAGCCAACTTCTTTCAACACTGCGGAGGTAAATAGTAAACCACATAATCGTACTAGATCGTTACAGTTTAATGGTCTCTAATTTTGTTTGAATCTTCTACAAAGTAGCGCCAACATAGGCAAAATCAATTTATAATGAAGAAAGTTGTTAAAATTGTTTTATGTTTATAATAATACAGGGTAGGTAACACAACAACGTGTTAAAATTTGTATTTTCTTTAACCAAATTTAAGAACATTTCCTTATAAAAACATTCCTTCATTTTTGAAGTATAGGACGTTAAGGTTTAAAAAAGTTATACATCTAAATACTAACACACGTATAAAATGACATTCAGTTTGAAAAAACTAAGTTTCAGCCTAAACGTGGATGAGTAGGCATACATTTTCCGAAAAAATTATATCACACCTCTGGAATATTTTTGACATTTTAGAAGTACAAATTACGTTAGACCCTTTGACTTTCACAATTTATATTTAATATAGTTATAGTATTTATATTTGGTATAGTTAATATAGTTCAGTGTTTCTTGGATGTATCTGACAAGTCGATGAAAAAAAAATAGAGTTAGTTTACAACATATTTTGATGTTTTTACGCTAAAAACTATATTTTTATATGATACAATATTTTGAAGGAAATTTTACGCAAATTTAAAAAATAGGCCAATATAGAGAATTCCTCCCAAAAGGAGAGTTATACCACAGCCTAATGTAGGCTGTGGTTATACATTTTTAGAATAGTGAATCGTTCTCGATTTTTTTTGTAATGCACTGATTTTTCTCTTAATGAATGACTGTCCAATTTTGATTTATTTATATTTTGCTAATTATTTGAATGATTGGCATAAAAATATTATTTAAAACATGGTCACTTTTTTATGTAGTCTCTTGGCGAGCTTAAAGGGAAACTTTTTAAAAATATGATTTCACGTCTGGTGATCTAAACAGCTGACGAACAGTCCAGTTGGTACCATCCAACCACCAGAAAATGAGCAAAACAAATAAAAATTATTAAACTATAGTAAACTTTATTGCACTGCATCTCAAAACCAAAGCATTTGTGGAATTAAGTTCATTCAAATTTTTTTTATTATAATTGTTCAGGAGCTTGCCTGTACGGTTTTGTTTGTCATTAGCATTTTACAATGATCAAAATTAGTATTTATATTAATTATATTTATAAATATTTATTTTAATAAATATTTTCATTGTAGGTATATCTGAAATTTTCTAAACAATAATTGCAGTTTTCATAAAGTTTACATGAATATCTTTGTAACCCAATATTACACAGATTTATAACTGTTTTCTTCTTTTATTTTTTAATTTCCTTATTTATTTATTTATTCTTAAAATATCCAACGGGTGAAACCCACTTAAAGGATAAGTTGAGTACAAGAAAAAAATACATTAATGAAAAAAGCACTACAAATACATCCTAAAAATTAATGTAAAAGCTACAAAAGAATAGATTAAGATTAATAATAATGTAATATAAAAGTCAATAAGAAACAACCAACAGAACAGTCAAACAATGAAAAGACATACCTACATATTAAAATTAAAAGAAGTAAGAATTACATAAATAGTATGTATTGTCTACTTACAACATAATTAATGTTGTCTATTTTAAGAAATAATACCCAACAACTGCATTCTGCTATATCAAGAACATTAAGAGGAAATTAGCTTCAGTAACAAATGCACAAATTAACACAGCGAAGATTGAAATATAACCACTTGATTTTATTTTAGGATGGTCGCTGTAAGCAGAAATATAAAAATTTGCAACGGGCGCACCAATATACAGAGTGTTTCCAAAAAAATGAGCGCCTCCTTTTAATGGGGTAATGGACTAATAAATCATCATAATGGTACTCATAAACAATTTTTCTTAAGCACTCTATAGATTGTAGTCACTTGTTCCAGAAAATTATTGCGCGAGACTTTAGTCCGACCCTGCATTGCCCCACTCAATCAACAGTTGTTTACAATGCAGTAACTAAATAATGTTCAGTATGACGTGGCCGCGCGATGTGTCTCGCTTGCTCTCATACACTGCAGAATGATCTATGTTGTTTTATCTCAAAATGTCTTATTTAAATCAAGAATTAGACGATATTATGTTAATATACGGGAAAACGAATCATTACACCCAAAGACATCAACGGAATCAAAGAACAGTGCAAAACGCCATTCAAATACTGCGGGACACGGGTAGAGTGAACCCAACATATGGTCATATACCAGAAATACCGCATGTGTCTTAAATAGGGAGGAACACATTTTACACCGCGTCAAAGAAAATCTGAGCCGCAGTACCCACGACATTGCACGTGAAATGGATGATTCAAATATTACAGTGTAGCGTGTGTTACGGGGGTAAGTACTGCACCCTTATCGTGTGCAACGCGTGCAGGCTTTGACTGCAAATGATTTTTAACTGCGTGCAGGATTTTGTGTGCTGGTTTCGACAGCAAGTGACACAATCAAATTATTCAGGGTGTCCCTGAAAAGGATGGGCAACGCTTGACCACAGGTTCCTTGGATGAAAACAAGACTATTTAGCCTAACTTACCTATATACAAAAGTGCACGCCTACTGAGATATAGCCTTCTAAATATAGAACAGATAACCTAGTTTTTTTCAAATAATTTTAAAACTGTTTTTCTTAGAAACTTCAAATCTGGTACACGTATTTTTTTGTACAGGGCAATGTAAATATAGAATTTGGTGAGAATACATATACAGGATGTTCTATTTCTAGTGCCTGTGCGCCACTGGCTATCCCGTAACTTTTTTGTATGTGCGCCAATGACGACAGAATTAATATTTTTAAAAATAAGCACTATTTCAGAAGATTTTTTGCGTCTTACAAAATTTTGATATCGTTTATGGATTTCGAGTAAAATTGGCATTTTTTACACATTAAATAATATAAAATCAATTTAAGATAAATAGAACATTCTAGTACGAGGTGCCATATAACAGAGAAACAAATTCATAACAATAATTAAAATGTTCTGTGTCAAGTTAGCTGTGATTTAATTTTAGCTTAGTTTGTTTTTTATTGCAATTTATACTTTTGCTGAACAAACTATGTTAGTAGTTTTGGGTTATAGTGAAGGAAATTGTTGTGCTACTGTTCGAACAAATGCTGAAAGATTTCTTAATCGAAGAACTCCAAATCACAAAACATTTGCTAATGCGGAGAGACGCCTTCGGGAACCAGGACGTTTTTTACCTGTAACATTAAATCGTGGATAATGTACGGCCGGAATTATTCAGCTGGAGGAACAAATTTTGGAAAGGGTCGAAGAAATTCCTCAAGTAAATAAAAGGCGTTTAGTGGCTGAGGTTGGCTTTCAAAAAGTTCCTTTAATAGAGTATTAAAAGACCAGTTATTACAGGTTACAGGTATTACAGGGTACAGGTAGGTATTACAGGTTATTAAAGGTATAACAAGTGGATAGGTAGAGGAAATAATGCCCCTTTAAAATGGCCACCTCGATCCCCGGACCTAAACCCATGTAATTATTTCATTTGGGGAGCGTTGAGGACCACAGTTTAAAATAACTTTTCAGTAAATACAGAAGACGAATATGGGAAAGAAGATGAAATTAATGTTATGAGAGGTAATGCACAATTATTGGATAATTTCTTATTTTCGAAGAACTAATGTTTGCGTTTAAGAACAAAAAGGTAACTTTGAGCATTTACTGTAATATTATTTTAACGTGATTACAAATATTAGTTATTTAAAATATTAGTGTTGATTTTTATTTTATTGATTGATAATGAAATAATGAAATGTGTAGTTATTTTTTTTAATGTGACGTGTTTTCATTATTATTCCCTGCTTTGAGGCTGCAGTTATAAATTATTTTTTATAAATCGGAATTTTTGCCTATATTTAATGTATAAAAAATGTGAATTTTACTCGAAATCCATAAACGATATCGAATTTTTGTAAGAGAAATAAATCTTCTAAAATAGTGCTTATTTTTAAAAATATAAATTCTGTCGTCATTGGCATACACACAAAAAAGTTACGGGATAGGCAGTGGCGCACAGGCACTAGAAATAGAACATCCTGTATATGTATTCTCTCCAAATTCTATATTTACCTTGTCCTTATATAAAAAAAATAAGTGTACCAAATTTGAAGTTTCTAAGAAAAATAGTTTTCAAATTATTTGAAAAAATTAGGTTATCCATTCTCTATTTAGAAGGCTATATCTCAGTAGGCGTGCACATTTGTATATAGGTAAGTTAGGCTAAATAGTCTTATTTTCATCCAAGGAACCTGTAGTGAAGCGTTGTCCGTCCTTTTCAGGGACACCCTGTACAATACAGTAGTCTTCACAAACGAATGCTGCTTTAAAAGAGGGGGAACACTGAATTTTCATAGCTGCACTTTTGGTGTGACACTAATACTCAAGTTGTACAGAAAACAAATTTTTTGCAATGATTTTCAGCGAAGGGGTGCCAATTTGTGTGACAATTTATTTGGAGTCGTTATCTAAACGTTTAAACAGTACACTGTAAAAACATCGGTGTGAGTGAAAGCAATAAAGATTCAGAGTGAATACATTGTGTGAAATTATTGAGTACAGTTTCACTCAATAATAGTCATTTTGATCATTTTACTCATTTGTGATTAAATTTAAACTAAAACTGAGTACGTTCACTCAAATATAGGTAAATAAATTCTTAACGTAAACTCGTATTTGGTGCACTTGTACCTAAATCAGAGTAAATGTCCTCATTACTGAGTGAGTTTGAATGTATATTAATCTCGAGTAATTTGAATGGCGCCGTGAAGGTGGCACCACTTACATAATGCTTCTGTAATCTCGGCCACAGTTGATAGGGGCCCGTTTGATGCTCCAGAAAAGAATGATCGCCAGGAAAACAGGCCTTAGCCGGCGGCGGCGGGTCTCAACTGGCGGGTCTTAGCCAGGACAGGAGCAGTCACCCGGGAGGTAAATTAATTTCAACACCGTACATTATCCTAATTAATCATTTATGAATGATTTATTTTTGCACTCAATATTTAATTAATTAAAAATCAAGTCTGAGTAAAAAATGACTACAATAGTTAAATTTAAATCATATTGGAGAAAAAGTTTTGACATTTGAGTTTCGATATTTGTAGAACTAAATTGTCTAAACTAATTTTTCGTTATGATTAGATTTTGTTTTTTTTATATCGCTCATTTGTCAAATACGGCCAATTTGTTTAAATAGCAATTTATATGAATTTTGGTTTTATTTTTCAATAATTCATTAGATATATTAGAATAAACAAATGTATAATGTAGGTACCTTGTAAAATTTCTGAAAGTATCTACATTGCGAATGAACTGGCCTTAATTAGATTTGTTACCATTTAGAAAGTCAAGTGAGCGCCGGACAAATAAAGTATGCAAGAAAACAAAAAAAGTCTTGAAAAATATCTATAATGTTTTCTAAAACAGAATTCTATTTAAATTTCAAACCATCTGAGAAATCTGTTTGGTACAATATTTTTTACTCATCCTTTGTACTAATTTTTTAAATTTGTTTTGTATGAGTATTAGTTCCATGCATTTCTACTAAATTATTTAGACTTCTTACTAAAACTAGATAACTGATGTCTTTATGTTTGAATCGTATAATAATGACTAACAATGAATGTTTCATACCATTAATTTCATACATGTGTAGAATATTTATAACATACATAACTGACATCGTCATTGATAGACCTTATTTAATTCTAGCAAAGAGAAATAAAATTATTGTGAGTTGGGAATTATTGCTTTACTAATAAATAAAATATGCCAATCGGTTTTCGCTATGTAAATACAGGGTGATTTACAAATGGTGACCAAAAATGAAATATCGTAATCTTTGGTGAGTTTTAAGGAGTCTCTCCTATAAAGTGTTTATCTAGGACGTTTCGTTAAAAAGAAAAAATATTTTTAATTTTTTTAAAAATTTAAAAAGTAGCAAGTGAAATAATTTGAAATTGTGCAAATGTATGTATGTAACATTGGCCGAAATCTGAGGGCTTTTCCTAAAATTTACATGGTCCAGTGGCGGAGATACGGGGCATATTTTTCTAAATAAAATAATACTCCACTACTGCTTTACGGTAACAATCATATTTTCGTATTCGCCTTTCAGTTTTCTACAAATTACTACTCTCTTATGTTTTTCGAAAAATGGCCTATTTTCGAGTAAAACCTAAAAAACCAACTGAAAACACTTTTACTTAAATGACATGACAGGACTAATAATTCGGTTATTTATTCGAATAAAGAAATTAATAACACTAGTAATTATTTTAATGATTTTATTTACTAAAGTAAAAAAAAATGCTCAAAAATACCTTAATTTACACGAAAACAGACGCGACATCTTTTTAGTAACGAAAATTTGTTCGAAATTTATTGTTGCTTGAATCTTAAGAAAACCGTTATTAATTTATTCTTTGTTCTAACTGCTTATAATGTCAATGTTGCTATCGCGGCCTACTGTGTAATTTTAAAAGGCATTTTATTCGAATTTTGAAGTGTGTTTTCAGTTCGTTTTCTAAGTTTCACTCGAAAATGAGGCTTTTTTCGAAAAACATAAGAGAGTAGTAATTTGTAGAAAATTGAAAGACGAATCCGAAAATATTATGGTTGTTACCGTAAAGCAGTGGCGTACTATTTTATTTAGAAAAATATGCTCACACCCTGTATCTACACCATTGAAGCATTTTAGGAAAAGTCTTCAGATTTTGGACAATGTTTACATAAATACGTGTGCCCAATTTCAAATTCATTTACTAGTTTTTAAATTGTTTAAAAAAATAAAAAATTTGTTTGTTTGTTGCTGTTTAACACACTGTATCTTTTTAACGAGAAAAAAACTTTATAGGAAAGACACCTTAAAATTCACCAAAGAATAGGGTTTCATTTTTGGTTACCGTTTGGGAATCACCCTGTATATCAGGTGTCAACTTAAATTTTTTACATATTCGAAAATATTATGATTACCTAATAATAATTATGATTGGAGACAATTTAAGTATTAACATAGAGCTTAATTAAAATTGTAAATCAAAAGTCTAACCTTCGAATTTTCTTTCTAATACTAATTGATGGTCGATTTAGTAATAAAATATTGTTGTACAAATTAATATCTGTAATTAGATTACTAGAACTTAAATAATGTTTTTTATATTCTCAAGCATACATTTTTTTGTAAAATTATACTCCAATGTAAATAAGTAATTAGCAGTTTTTTATTTCCTCAAAATTCTCTTAAATAGCTTTTCAACCATCACAAGTGTGGTAACTATTTGTGTTTAAAAATTAAGATACCTGTACTGCAATTCAGATTTTTTAATTAATGTCTTAGTGATTTATATGGATCCTGAATTAAAGAAGTCTATTCCGAAAGGCATTTAATAAATAAAGGCTATATTAAAATACTACACGAACCAGATAAACTTTTTGATTTTTGAACAGGAATATAAGATATTTCAATAGCAGAAAACCGTAAATTCTAAATTATTTCGCATAAGCATATTATGCAGTATGCACAAACTGTTAAAGTTGTAATGTTGGCAGTATCTTACGACGTTGTCAGATCATTTTAAAGTCAGCATACCAAATGATAGCGTGTATAGCTTTCTTAAAATTGAATATAGAATATAATCATTCTAGTTTTGTGAGTAGCGGTAATACTTTACATTTATTACCTACTGTATATTAAATGTATGAATACTGAATTAAATGTTTGGTATATTAACTGAAATTACACATTTGGCATCGCAGCGACATTTAATAGAGTTCGACGTCTTTCCTTTGTTGTGCAGATGGTCATACCCCGTTACAAGTCTTACAACAGTTTTAAATGCTAATGTTTATAGTTTTGCAGATGCACATGATAACTAGGTAGGTATGCCATAATGAAATGAACTGATTTTTGAAAAAACTTTAATGTATTCGATTTCAAGATATGTGATATTAAAGTTAAAAAAAATTCAACAAAAAACTGATTCCTGTCAAATTTAGTATGCAACTTTAGTCTTTTTTTAATACAGGGACGTAGATTCGAAGATGTGTTTAGTGACATTTATTCGCATTATTCTCTTGCAAAGTACTTCATATTGGTCTCAACATTATGATAGAGTACTAATAGTCCAGCCGGCAGAGGCCGAAAAGTTACTGTTGGTGACATTTTCTTGATAACTCGGAAATAACTACACAGGAGTACTTTAAATGATGAGTACAATAACAGGCTAATTTGCTTACAAAGTATTTTATCAGGAAAAAAGTTATTAACAATTTAATCGTGGAAATTTTTTTTTGTAGTTTTCTTTAAATAACTCAGCGGGATGACATTGTACGAAAAAATGCTTAGGACATGATTTTGTTCGAAATAAAAATAGCTACAAAATGGCGGTGGTCCGATTACGAAATTTGCAATAAAAAAGCCGTGAGATTGAAAAAAGTGTATAAAACGTCAATTTCTAAAGTTACTGTAAAAATGTCAATTATAAGCAAAAAGTGATAAAACTTTCGAAAACTATAGTTCAATATATATACAATAATGACGCTAAAGCCGAAAATCAGGAGAGCAAAACTTTTTGTTCTATAAGGTGTTATACATTCATCGGCATCTGAAACTCGAAACTTTGCCAAATTTGTTTGAAATTTTGCTGACACTTGAAATTTGGTATACTTACACATAGTGTAAATATGCAGAAACCAAAAGCAATTTGCAAAATTCAATTATCTTCATTTTTGCAGCTTTGGTAAGGTTTTATACGTCACCCTAGTTTTATACGTCACCATTTTTTTTAATTTTTGGAAAAATATATATGTATATTTATAAAATATTCCATCACGGTAGATTAACTAGCACAATTAACTACAATTAAAAAAATAATAATTTTCATCGTTTAGATCCTATGCTACTTAAAATTTTGCGCCTGTTAGCCGTAGTGTACATTATTCAACATAACAACATAAAACAAAATCATACGTGTGGGGTAAACCTTTTAACTTTTCATTTTCGAGCGCGAGCTCCGCTCTTCGGCGCTTGTATACTATTAGAAGTATGAAACAGTAAATTTAAACAATTGTTTACTTAAAGTTAATGGTTTACTCCACACGTACGTTTTTGTTTTATGTTGATATGTTGAATAATGTACGAGTATGGCTAACAGGCGCAAAATGTTAAGTAGCTTAGGATCTAAACGATGAAAATATTTTTGTTTTTAAACTGTAGGTAATTGCTGGCTAATCTACCGTAATGGAATATTTTATAAACAAACATAAATATACGTCCAAAAATTAAAAAAAAAAACGGTGACGTATAAAACTATGGTGACGTATAAAACCTTACCAAAACTGCAAAAATGAAGATACTTGAATTTTGCAAATTGCTTTTGGTTTCTGCATATTTACACTATGTGTGTACCAAATTTCAAGTGTCAGCAAAATTTCGAACAAATTTGGCAGTTTCGGGTTTTAGATGCCGATTAATGTATAACACCTTATAGAACAAAAAGTTTTGCTCTCCTGATTTTCGGCTTTAGCGTCATTATTGTATATATATTGAACTATAGTTTTCGAAAGTTTTATCACTTTTTGTTTATAATTGACATTTTTACAGCAACTTTAAAAAATTGGTGTTTTATACCGTTTTTTCAATCTCACGGCTTTGTTTTTGCAAATTTCGTAATCGGACCACCGCCATTTTGTAGCTATTTTTATTACGAACAAAATCATGTCCTAAGCATTTTTTCGTACAAAGTCATCCCGCTGAGTTATTTAAAGAAAACTACTAAAAAAAAATTTTCACGATTAAATTGTTAATAAGTTTTTTCCTGATAAGATACTTTGTCAGCAAATTAGCCTGTTATTGTACTCATCATTTAAAGTAGGACTGTGTAGTTATTTCCAGGTTATCAAGGTTTGACGCAGGCCGAACCTCTACCAACTGGACTATAAAGTCTGTCAAAAATATGACTGCTGTCGTTAGGATGCACTGTCTTCACGTTGAATTGCAGGATATGCTAAGTATAGATCATAATTACTGATAAACGTTTCATGTTTCCTTTTTTGGCCTAATGAGATGTTTTTCCATAAAAATGGACATGGACAAAATACTACTTCTCCTTAAGATCATTGCAATTGATGATCTAAAGACTTATATTAAAATTATTTTTTTTTGCAATGTATAGTACACCTCGTGTTTCAATTTAGCATCATATTTTTGAAACACAATATATATTTACCAAAACTTATTAATTATTTTCTGAATTATTAATGTTTGCCCAAATATATCAGTTATACTCTGTATAAATTTATTGTTAAGCAATATTGCTACGTTTTTTTGGTGTTTGGTTTCTACATACATATCTATAAAGTTATATGTAATAGTATATTCGCTATACCTACAATTTATGAATTCGATGTAGTTAATTAAACAGGTATTGAGAAAATACCTAAATTAAAAGTTAGTCATAGTAATAAATTTGCAATTCTTTTTCTTTTTATTGTCATGCCCTCAGATAAATCTAGCAGATATCTAAACACTTGTTGCAGACATAATTAATAATCAGTAAAATTATTATTTTTCTGAATGACAAAATGTATATAACGCATCAAGTTTTTTAAAACAATATGGCAATCATTTAGAATTCGGCTCAAAGCTCTTCAATTAACAAAATCATTTTGATTAGCGCCTGTACTACAATTGAACCTGTTCTGCGACTCGTCGCCGGAACCATTCTTAGCCAGTTAGGTAACTGTCAGTCATCTTATAATTTAATTTTATAGTGGACTCAATTATACTTACCTTCCAATCTCTGGATTTGCTCAATCCAAACACTTGGTAAACATTGAAAAACAGAAGGCTAATAAAGAAACGAATTAATGACTCCTTGATAGTATGTACAAGCTTTTATTAGTAAACAAATAATCGTTGACAACTTTATATAAATAACTAGGTGTTGCATAATAAATTCTGCAAAAATATATATATTTATATTAATCAACAATTATATACAAAAGTTTTAAATACCGATAAGCGAAAAATGTTTATCTCTGCAAGACGCTAGTAAGATTCCTAACCGCGGATTCACGTTAACAATAATGTTTTTTGCTGCAATGCAGGTATATTTCATTTACCTTTCAAATTTTAACAAACGTAGTTACAATACAATTCCATATAAAATACAGCACTAGTACACAAAAGTTTATATTAACAAACGCAATAGCTCATTTTCTTAAAATATGTAAATCTATCCAACCAATTCTTATCCAAATATCTCTACATTAGGTTTACATTTTGAATATATAAGATATGAAAGAAATATAAATCTACGTTAAATATGGAGTTTTAAAATCAGATGTTCTGCCAGAAATTCGCGTTACCTTTACTTTTTATGAGGCTTCTAAAGATGAAAATTTTAAACATTTTCTTGAATTTTTAGAAATTTATAAATAGAATTAATATAAACTTTTCTGTTACCTATTTTACAATCTAAGGATAGTTTCAGGGTGATCTGTTTGGTGTGGTATGTAACAACTTAAGTCATTTTAAAGCTAAGACTTTTTTAAAGAGAATTAATGTTTGAAGAAGATAATAACATTTTGTTCATCATTTCTATTTATTATGTAAATAAAAGTGTATTTCTTTGAGACAATAGAACAAAAAAATGTTATCAAGTAACCAATTTTTATAAAATATTGCTAGCTACACACGTTGTGATAAATCGTATCGATTTAACTGTGAATTTAAAACTCGCCACAGTTTATCGTGTATGTCGGCTACGCACACGTAACGACAAATCAGTACTATAATTTTCTACACGCCAAAAATTACAGTCAAAACCAAACGTTTTCCAATTAAATAAAAACACACAGTTTAGTTCGTGCAGATAAATCGTTGCGATTTATCGCTTCAAATGTAGCTGAGTTAGCCACGGCACAAAATATCTCAGTAAACGTGTGACGAACATATTTGACGTGTGATGGTTTCCCATCCACACGTCAAATAAATATGCACAGTTCAAATTAAGCAGATAAATCGTAACTCATACAAAACTATAAATCGTGATGATTTAACTGTGCAGTTAAAAATCAGTACGATTTGTTTCATTCACACGGTATAAATGATTGTGTAAATCAAATGAATTCTCATCTATAGGTATGTCAGATAAATTTGCTTATTTGATCTGCATAGATAAATCATTATTGTGATAGCTCTACATGTAACGAAAAATCGTAATGATTTAACTGTGCAGTCGCTATAATCTGTTCCATTCACATGACACAGATATACGTGCCACATGGTTTTCCATTTACATGTATAATAAATCTGCACAGTTCGGATTACGCAGATAAATTGCAAAGATTTATAAATCACACGGAACGATAAATCGTGACGATTTAACTGTGGAGTTAAAAATCAGTACGATTTGTTTCATTTACACGATATATATGTCTGTGCAAACCAAATGAATTCTCATTTAAATCTGCACAGTTGGATCTGGGCAGATAAAACGGTATTATGCTAGCTATACATGTAACCAAGAATCGTAACAACTTAACTGTGGAGTTAAAAATCGCTACAATCTATTCCATTTACGCGACACAAATGTTTATGTAAATCAAACAATTTCCCAGTTACTCGCCAGATAAATCAGCACAGTTTGGCCTTTACGATTTATTGTTACGTACATGGCTGGCAGTATACAAATATCTGTGCAGTCAAATGATTTTTCATCCACATGTCAGATGAATTCGCACAGATAAATCGTGACTATTTACATGTGTAGCTGCTAAGAGATTTTTTACTTTGTTATTTTTCTAAGTTTCTGGTTGAACATATATTTACATTTGGATATAGTAAATTGAAATATAAATTATTCGTATTATTTTTTTTTTGTTCAAATAAAGCGTATACATTTTCCAGTTAATTAGTATAAGATATAAGAAAATAAACGTATACACCGTAAAAATTAACTCCTTAGACATCCTCCGCAATTAAGATTAAAAGCAGTAAATAGAAGTAGCTGAATATGAAAATAAAAAATCTGTTTAAAAAAGTTACAGTTGGTTAGAAATACTACTAGTTTATCACTATATTGTCCACTAAATCGATAGTCTAAACTGTAAAATCACAAACAAGTACTAATCCGCGTATTTATGTTACAAGTTTTACACTTAACTTCACAGCAGTATATAAAAGTACAATTACAACTAGTCTGCACTTCTTTGTATTGCGTATCGAACCCCCTCCCGCAGCAGAGAATTCCACAGCCTTCTTCTCCTTGAGATGTGTCGTTACATATCCTTCCCTGGGTCCCAAACGATCCCAGAGTGCTGTTTGGCAAGCAGAACGAAGGAGATTCCTCGGAGTACACCAGATCCACCTTCCCAGGAGGCTTGATGGTCTCTCCTTCTGGCATGAAGCTTTGACCGTCGTTGCCAGCTATTACCTTGGCCGCCCCGTCGAAGCGCTCTTTCAAACGATTGCCCACTTCTCTAAATGGTGGCATTTTCCGCGTGCAGGTCTTCAGGGTGCATGAACCCGATAGACCATGACATTTACATTCTGTGCGCATGTGGTTTTTAATTGCCTGGAACAAAGAAATGTTATTTACCAGACAATAAGTTTTAGACTGGCGGGTAAAGGCACTTAAAGCAATTAAATATAATAAAAAGATCTATTTATATTATATATCGTGGTTACTGTCATTAGGCAAAAAAGGCGCATTATCGAATTCTACTTTGTAATAATAGTGAGTTTCTATGGCCATGGCATTTTGCTTCTCTTATAACAGAAAATTACTTCTTAAATAAGTGTAATTTAATGTAATTATCAACTGATGGGTAAAAGCAGATTTTACAAAATAATACTTACAGAAAGAAAAGTCTGTATCTACTACTATCAACTGTTACAAAATTAACTTCATTTATCCAATTTATTCTACTCGAATTTTATATCTGAAATATTGTGTAAGTTTCCAGACTTTTAATTTTTTTTGCGACATCGGCCAATGTTTTTATCCATTTATACTACTCTAATTTTTTTCATTTTGTAGGTTATGTTTAATCTGAATAGTTTTGAAAATTATTTTGAATAATAACCAAAAATATTTGAATTTGCATATTAGAGAAAAAAATACCAATAATTAAATTAATTATCTAAACATGATGATGAAGTAGTATCTAAGATACCTGGTAAACAGTTCCAATAATAATTTAATATGAAACAATAGTCGGAACAATCTATTTTAATATTTGTAAATAGACTAAAACAAAACTACAAATCTAGTTGAAAAAATTAAGTACCATTTGAGAATATTTAAATTAATAAACTTCCATACAGTGTGACCCATTTGATCTTAAGGGACCCTCTAAAATCTTTATTTATTATGGGTTTTAACCGGATTTTTTTTGAAGATGTAGTTTGATGAAGTTTGTGAGGAAAAATGACCGTGATCGTGATCCCACAAAATCCAAGGCGTATTTTTAGGAGTAAAATTCCAAATATTTCATACTAGGGATTTTTTGAGAAAAAATATATTTACGCCACTGCATTCACGACCACCCAAAATGGACCAATGCCAAATTTTATCAAAGAAATTTAAACAATAACGATTTTGTTGCCAAATAAAAAAGTCTACTTTCTTTTCATTAATTTATTATTGACATCAAGTTGTCCATGAAGCAAAACAAAAAATGAGGTAGTTAGCTAATTGTCAAATGTGACAAATTAGTGTGTAGTAATCTTGTGTTATTAACCATTGAAAATATATCATTAAGAGAAATAATAACCAAATTTTACAATATTTTAATAATAATCCCCGGGCTAATATTTTAGAGTGGCTAGATCTTAATATCCATAGAGAAAATATCAGAAGGTGCCTGGCAAAAAATAAAATAAAAGCTTTTAAACCAAAATTTGTCCATATTTGTAAATAAATCGGTCTGAGTGAAAGCTAAGTGAAATTATTGAGTACATTTTCAGTCAATAACGGGCATATTGATAATTTTACACATTATTTTTGATAATATTTGAACTAAAACTGATAGTTTTACTCATAAAATTTTAGTTGTACCTACTCATACTAATCGAGGGAATTTTCACTCAATCTGGTGGACAGAAATTGATATATTACTTACCGAGTGAAATTGAGTGAAAATAAGTCCAATTTTTCTTACAGTGTACGTTGGGAGATCAAGAAAGACGTTTGGACTTGTTATTAGCTACAGGGAGAATATTTAAATGATTTTAATTTTTTAAGTGAAAATTTATTTAGTGATGAGGCCACATTTAGTACAAATGAGGTAGTTTCGTTCCAAAATTGTCGTCATTGGTCAGCTGAGAATCCAGAATTCATTATAAACACAAAGAGGCAGTATTCGGAAAAAGTCAACGTTTAGTGTGGAATACTAAATAATAGAATAATTGCCCCTTTCTTTTTTAACGGCAATTTGAATGCGAATAGATTTTTAAATTTTCTTAATAATGAATTTCGGAACACATTAGATGATTTGTCTTTAAGAAATCTTCTTAATTTGAAGTTTCAATTAGATGGCAGCCCTATTCGTAACGCTGCTGCGGTGAGAGAATAGTTAAACGAACATTTTGAGTATTGTTGGATAGGTCGAAATAGTTCTTTAACTGAGTGGCCGCCGAGATCTCCGGACTTGACTCCATTAGATATTTTTCTTGAAACAAAAAGTTTATAAATGAAGGCCACAAACTGTACACGAACTACGTGATAGGATAATGCCTGTGCAGAAATTACCACAAACCACATACAAAAAGTAATTACGAACGTACGTAAAAGAATTGAGAACTGCATAGAAGTAAATGATGGAGAGATGGAAGTGACAAGAATATAGTTTTTTACCTAACTTTTGTTAGTTTCAGTTTCATTATTTTATTTTTAAATTTGTCAAAACTAAGATTATTAATAATAATTACTATAATAACACACTACTACAGTTCAATTAATTCAATTTTTTTGTTTTTGTTTTGCTTCATGGACAACTTGATATCAACAATAAATTACTGAAAAAAAAGTAAAGTCTTGTGAATTAGGTATTGATCAGTTTTGAGGGTCGTGAATTCAGTGGCATAAATATATTTTTCTTCAAAAATCCCTAATAAGTATGAAATATTAGAATTTTACTCCTAAAAACGGACGTAGTACGCTTTGGAATTTTCCTTCACATAGCGCACTTCATCAAGCTTCTACATCTTAAAAAATGCGGTTAAAATCGCACAATAAATAGGCTGGTTTAAAAACAAATGAATCACACTGTATATTTGCAAATTGTGAGTGACAGGATGTCACGTTCATCTCATAATTTCAGGTTATTCATTGGATTATTTTATATCAACAGGTCTTAAGGACTCAAGGGTCTGAAATCACTGATTTTTATGACGCGGGGTGTTGAAGTTTAAAAAAATACCAGATTCATCCGAATATCTCTGAGGATGTTTGACTTAAATTGATGAATCTCGGGCCAATCATTAACAAATCTGTTAACCAGTGGCGGAGATAGTAAGGGGCACTGTCACTAAAAACCTCATAATTTTAGCGCCATGAGGATTTTGTGCTTTTAGTTTTTAGTGATAAACAAAAAGTTACATAATTAAATAAATCTGAAATCACCCCAAAACCTCATCTAAACTTCTGAGTCTGAGTCCAAAAAAAGCATTAAACAAATACTCAATCTGGTGCCACGAATAAAATTTGTAAAATTTTAGGCTAATAATTTTTTGGGATTTTTAAGATAAACTGAATAACCTTCACATTTTTTTTTTGGACGCAAGAATACTTTACATAGATATATTCAAAATTTATACAATAGTGGATAAGCTTATTTTAAATTTAAATATTTAAATCAATTCTAACTCAAAACACCTCCTTTTTCGTATACAGCGACATACATATTTTTCTGACGAATGGCGTAGAACTTGTGATGATTTTAGTTGCAATGCCTCCTAATATCTCCGCCACTATTAACATATTTGCTTATCAATTAAGTAAATATGTACCTATTTGCCTTTTTACTCTATTATAAATGCGTAAGCTAATTCAAATGAAGTCAAAAAATTCTTTCTAAAAAATCTCTTTAAACAGAAATACAATATATTTCTTTGAATGATTACATAATTTTACAATTTCAGTGTCAGGTATGTGCTTTTATATTAATTATATTTAGTCACATCTTTTTAGTTTTTATTTTGGATAATTTTTTTACTGCTAGTTGTTTACTAGATATTTCTGGTGTAATTCAGTGCTAGTTGTAGTATATGGCCCATAGAGTGTTCCCCGCAATATCAACAAATTTTTAGGAAATATTTCTTAAATTTATTTGAATTAGTTTAATATCTTTAATATAACGTAAAAATGAGAGACAAAATGTCTTAAAAAAAAGAAATTTTGTGAAAAGGGCAAATAGTTCATGTTAAATAAACAATTTAAATGTCATTTTTTCTAAATGTTTTGTAATTTATTTATAGTTTTCTTAATTTCATTCGGAACGAGACTTCTTGAAGAAACAATAGGTATTAAGTAAAATTTGGAAACTGTAGGTATTTGTTACCTCTTGGGCTTTATCAAGGGTGATATTAGAACAACAAACATACAAGATATATTTTATTTAACAATATCAAATGTCAGGTATGTGTTTTTTTATTAATTATTATATTTATAGATATTTTTTTCTGGATAATTATTTATCATATTCGGTAGATTTTGCTTATATAATAATTCAACTTTAGTTGAGGCATAGAGAAGTTATTTCCCGCAATGTCAATATTTAGGAATCTTATCTGTATTTTTGAATACCTATATTTCTAGTATCCAAGGACATTGACTTAATTTTATAAGATTTTTTAGAAAAAAATTTTGAATTTATTTGAATTAGCTGGATACCTTTAAAATATAGTAAAATATGCTGAAACTAATAATGGAATAAAATACGTTTTTGCTTCTAATTAATTATGTGATTGACCCAAGTTTTACATAAGTCAAACATCCTCAGAGATACTCGAATAAAGCTTATAGCCTCAATATCTTGCATCTAGAAAACAAGAAAATTTAGATCTTTGCTTCATCGATGCTTTTACAAATATACCGCATCATCATTTCAATCAGTCACATATAAAATGAAAAATTGAAATTTTGACATAGCTATCACCATGTATATTTTTTCGATACTTAATGTAAAATTTCTATAAAGAAACTTAAACAACTGAAAAATTATTTCTGGTACTTTTTACACCTATATTGCAAGTTTTCTATCTAGTACAAGTTTTTTTTGTAACTATTGTTACTTATCTTTGCTTTGTATTTTCAGACACTAAGTACTACTACTAAGAGGGAAATACATTGCAAGAAATAATACATTTCTGGACTTTGACCTGAGAGTTGTAAAACAACCAAACATTTCTTCATCTTATAAAATAAGAAACGCTTTTAGGTGAACCACGATAAATAAATAAATAAATAAATAAACATCATATAAACAGCGGAATAAAATCAACAATTGACATTGGCAATAAATAATTAGTTAACAATAAGAGTTATGGTTTCTGTCTAAAAGAACAATTTTTTTGCGTAGGTACTTCCATAAGATTAATTATTGATTATCTTGTAATCCAGAGCAATAGATTGTCTTATTGAATAACTAACACAAAGAAAGATAAAGTCTATGCCGTAATCTTAACGAAATTTTCTAGTACGTACCCACAATACAGAACCTTCATAAATGTTTACAAGCCACGTGACCACCGAGCTTAGGCAACCCAGCAATGCACGATGAAATCCCTAAATCTTAACGTTACCAATATTTATGATTCGTTTCCAATGAACAATGACAAATCGTTAAGTCTTCGCTCGAGATTGAATAGAATCTCGTTTACAATCCACCAATCACAGCCGATGAAACAGAATATTGTGTAATCTTGATCTTATTGTTTTAATTTTTCCGAAATTTATTTGCCAACATGAAGAAAATAAAATTACCGTTCCAAACACAATTACTGGTCACGTGGCTCGTAATCATTTATGAAGGCACTGTATACATTTCTTTTGAACTACTTATTAATTTTTGCTTGTTTAACTTTTCACTCCTAATAGATAATGATTTTCTTAATGATCAATCATAATCAAAGGAAAATACTATTAATTCTTATTTTATACAAGGTCTTCCACCTAAGAGGGATTCTTCTATAACTCTGTAACTGTAAAATTTATTATAAAAAAATAGTTTTCATAAAAAGTTGTCTGGAATCATGTGGGCCATGTAAAGAAAATATACCCTGTATATTATTGCATTTTGAATTCCCTGGTTATTATTAGGTAGAGTTTATTAAATGTACATTGTGTTTAAAACATACCGTTTTTGAGATAATCAATTGTTTTTGAAAAAATGCTGGTTTTTAACTATTACGGTTTAGACGCTATCTAGCCTCATTTAGAGAGCTGAATCAAGGAATTCAAAAATGCAATAATATACAAGGTGTTCCATTTAAAATAACAAAGTTATGTAGCGCCCACGCGAAATGGAACACCCTGTAAAGCTAAAAATATTTTCTTTACATTACCCACATGATTCCAGGAGCTCAATTCTTGACGGTGAGAGAACAGAATGCTCCCTGGGGAACATTCCCTCATTTCGCTCTACTACTGTTCTATCACAAAATTCATACTGTATTCTCGACACAAGAGGATCGAGCCATGAAAGTGAAGAACGAGGAACAATGTTGTCCAATGTACCGACCAATCAGAAAGCAGTAAATAGGCGGTAGAATGAAAACTAGTGATGAGCTAGTCATGAAATAAGTGCTACTTATTATTGTTATTCGATTGTCAGTGTCAGGTGAAGTCTAAGAAGGAAAGAAAATGGAAATCAATATAAAACCGAAGCTAAATTCAGTAAGTTCTAAAAACAAAAGGAACTTCTAATGGCTCTCACCGGGTTTCCACGTGAAATCTGCACAGGCGTGTTTTTTAACAATGGTGTCTTCAGTGTTGCTTATTGATAGAAATAACTTTTGACCAATTATCAGAGCTCTATCTTTGCTCATTTTTAAAAAATGGGGTTGCAACCCTTAACTTCAAAATCATTTTTCTATAAAACTATGATAGATATTTGAATAAATCCAACGGCATATGAAAGCTACTGATAAGAATTATATTAAATATTTTCTTCATAGTTTTTCAACTATGTGAGTGAGAAAAAAAAATTGAAAAAATGAAGGGTGTTTTTTTGTGGCTATTTCTCGAGATACACTAACCAAAAAAATCACGTATAATCAGTGAGTCTTAAGCTACAATGCATAGCAGTTACATATATCTGCGATGGGTGGATCATATTCAAAATAATTATTTCATATTGCTAGGTTGGTAGGTATTGTGAACTGATGCTTGTTAGAACTTTAGAATATACCACGACATTGATGTGTGAGGTCTTTGTGAAGTTGCAATATTTGTGTAAGTTTTAACTGACGCATTACACTTACAGATGTTATATAAAAAGATATCGGTATCCGATTTTGTCATAATTAGTCTGAAAATTAAATCTTTATAGTATGCCTGTAGACTCACAATGGTATGAATATTGTATCCCAATGTCACCTTGGAACAAATGGAACAAAATCAATTGCGCGTGCGCAAGCTAACAGCTGATCCAGTCAAGCAGAGGTTAAGTTCTACATTGTTCATGGGTGAATGATTCGTTTCTATATTTTAAAAATAATTATAAATAAATATTAAATATGTGACCGAAGATTTTATTGTGTGTTGAAAATTAAAAAAAATCATTATTGTGAAGACTGGTTAAAATATTCGACATTACATATATGTACTTTTCAGATCAATTGAAGCTATAATAAGGCTAGAGAGTTATAATATTCGGTTGGATATAATTTTGCATATTTTTTATTTACAAGCAGTAACTAGAGATATGACAGACAGATTGCGGAATTCGTAATTTGTGAAACATGTAAAAAATATAGGGTTATGTTTAATGATCCCTGCCTGTTCCCCCGAAAATATCAGTAGAAGAAATAGGAAACAATTCTTCTATCATTACTCCATAGTACACCATTCAATAATACCGATTAATGAGTTCCTTCTACTCCATATAATTCAAGAATAAAGGCCCAGGCAACTTTTATTAAAACCAAATTTTTTTTATAAATTTTACAATTGCAGAGTTACAGAAGAATCCCTCTTAGGTGGAACACCCTGTAGAGTTTAGACTATACTTCTGGTGAGTATATCTGCCATTTGAGCAAAATATAATATTTACAGAGTGTTTCCGTTAAGGTGGGCACCCGATCGTAGAAATTTTATTTTATTCACTTTAAAAATTCTTTATTTATGGTAAACTGAACAAATAAATATCATTAAAATTAATCATAATAGGCCTAAATGGTGCCAAAACAAAATTGAATGAACAAAAAAGAGAAAAAGTTTTTGTAATATATCAAAATCAAAGAATCTTTTCATAATTAAATAACCTCCGTTTTGGTTTCCACGTCGTTGGTTTAGATTTCTTGAGATGAAGAAACTCTCATTCGACCAAGAAGACCAAATAGACAATATAGCAACAGATCGGAACGAAAGTCTGCAAATCGAGCTAAAAATATCTATGACTTTGTGCCCACCATAATTCGGTACATGTTTGCAATTATCAAATCTTAAAAATTAATATAAAATCAATTAAGGATACTTACCAGCCTTCCGGCAACATAATTATGTAATTTCACTAAGGTTTTCATATCACTTCTCTTCTTATATCTCGTATCTAAGAAGTCCTTCGATTTCTTGATACCGAATTCTATATTTTCGCCGCAACCATCCCATTCCCATTCGCCTTCTGGTAGTGGTGGGCCTTTTTTCTTCTGCTTTCTCTTTTTTCTTTTATCACAGGAACAACCAATCTGCTCTCCTTTCGTGCACGCCCTTGTAACCTGGAAGGTTATCCCGGCAGCTATAATCGCATTCACGAAACCAGTCTCTCTTGTATCTGCAACAACAGGAAATTTACAATAATATATTGTTATTAGTTGTTATAGTAATAATTTGTTTCAGTTTTTTTGCATATTTTGTTAGCCATGTATTCATGGTTTTAAACTTAAATGTGTATTATAAAGCCCCTCATAAATTGCGACGAATTATAATTTGAGCCGTAATTCCGTAGTGGATACTCTCAGCTAAATACATATTATTTTGGATTGATTTTATAAATTCCTATACATATATATATTTATTTTAAAAATTCCATAAATAAATTTACATACACTTAGTGAAGAGGCGTTGAAAACTTATACCTAATTCGTCGTCAGTGTAACCAAGCGAGGTATCTCATTTCAACAAACTTTGCAGGAAGAGGTTTTAAAAACAAAGTAAATTGAAAATTTGATTCGTGTACTGGGCCAAGATAAACGAGAGTTATTCAGTATTTAGGTGGACAAAATTAACGCACCACTAACATATTTTAGAAACATTCAGAGATAGTGATAACTTTCAATCTACTAACTGGTTTACAAGTAGGCTTTGGACCTCCTTTGACGTTTCAAGCACATACTGTTTTTTTTTTTAATTACTTACGACAAAGTTAAAGGGTAAACGCGACGAACATCGGAAAAATTGGCTAAGTTTGAGCGGCCATATATCAGTCAAATTTCTTTCAAAAGTCTTTACAAGCTCTTGTTTTGAAGGAAAATTTATGTACGTTTTTTTATGAAGCAATGCCTATACCTATCCTTACTAAAAAAAAAACTAGAGGTAAAAAAGTAAAAAAAAAAAATCAGAAAATCGAATTTTTTGCTTTTTTTCAAATTATTTATTAACGATTTTTTTCCATAAATTTTTAAATTTTTTAAATAAGCTATTTCGATGGGAAATTCAATTCTCTAAATAATTTTTCTTGTGAACTATAGCGAAATTTTGCTTCGTTTTCGAGCTACAATTAAAAAACTGAAAAGGGTGCATTTTCACCTCTATCTCCAATTTCCACCCTCTAATTTAATAGCACTCCGCGTTTTTTACATCTAAAATGACCATTCGAATGATTCGTGTAATAAAATATCTTGAACGTCATAGTTCCTTATAAAATCCTATATTCAATAGCCTACTAGTAATGTGTTAAAAAACGAGTTATTAGCGGTTCATAATGTCAAAATATCGTCTGTCACAATTAGAAGACGTTTAAGTTAAGGCAAATTAAAGAGCATGATACTGACAAAAAAACATTACGCATCTACCAGAAAGCACAGAACTCAAAAATTGCATTTTGCCAGACATCATCAATATTGGTTTGTTAATGATAGGAAGAAGGTTTTATTCCCTGATGAAACGAGGATTAGCTTAAAATCACCCGATCGAAGTGAGCGTGTCTGGCGAAGGGAAGAAGAGAGATTTGCAAGTTGCAACATTTCTCTAAAGGTCCCGTTTGGTGGTGACTCTGTAATGTTATGGAGGAGTGAGGGCATCTGCTTCGACGCTCGTACAGAGTTGATCTCTGTACGTGCGAATTATTACCTGGAAAACATCGTACTAGAGCACGTAATGTCATTTGTTCTTTTGTGGGTCCTAATTTTTTTTCATGCAAGAGAATGCACGTCCCCACATGGCTGGACAGGTTATTGACCACCTGCATGCTGTTAATATTCCATTAACGGAATGGCTACCTTACGGTCCCGACCTCAACACTATTGAGTATTTATAGGACCATCCTAAAAAGAAGGTCCGAGGTCGTAAACTTCCACCTGTCAACCACAATCAACTGGTGGTTGCTGTGACTGAAGAATGGGAGAATATTCCTCAGAATATCATTAAAAATTTAATTGCTAGCACGTCAAGACGTATGAATGCAATAATTAGGGGCAGAGGAGGACCTACAAGGTACTAACATCACATTGGATCCATTATTTCTACCTATTGGTTTCGATTTCTTAAATGTTTTTATTTCTATTACATTTGCACATCTAATTAATTTTCAACAAAAAAGTGTTTAATGATTTTAAAAATAGGTTCATGTTTGGTAGAATCTTTCTCAAATGATTGTATAAACTCATATTTGTAAGTTTTCTTTATAATTTAGCTTAATTTTCATTTCATTTATTAGTTTATTAAAGTAGTGCCTTAATTTTTAATTTTTTTCCAGGAGTTTATTTATCCAATTGGGAAAATATTGTTTTTATAATTACATATCAATTTATTTTTCTTAATAGTCACCATCATATGTTAACGTTTTTCTTTAGGTGAGACGAGCTGTTGTATTTGTAAAGCGCTCCCATTTGGTCGCTATTTTCCATAAATAATTTTTTTAGATTTCTGAACATAAAAAAATCACTTGGTACTTCCGAACTATATCTACGTCGGAACGACCATAATAATCTATGTATAAATTCTGTCTCATCCACACTTATTTTAAATGTTACGTCTCAATCTTCGAGGAATCTGACAATAATTTGTGTGAAGAGTTTATTTTATTCTGACATGCGCGTTTTAAGTAAATTAAAAATATATAAAAAGGATATTTAGGCGGGGATATGATTGAATTTTTGAAATATACTCCTTGAAATATTAAAAAAATGCCATATTCTTTATAATTGTATTTTCTTATGTCTTAAACAATATATTTAATAGTTTTTTTGTCATTATTTTTGTGTGCTATTTTAAACCTTATCAGCGCACGATTTTGATCCAAGTAAATTGGCCCCAATCCTACCTAGATGTAATCTCTCTGTCCAAGTGAACTCTTGGCACAAATCAAGTAGCATTAGATCAAAAAGACCCTGGAGGTCGTCCAAGACCTGTTGATGTCGGCATCTTGCCAAACTGCTTTACTCGAACGACCTTGGAAATGGCATAGTACTCTGAGAATACAAAACTATAATCTAAAGCCTGTCTGCTCAAATTATCCGTTCGAGGATTATTATAATTTTGATATCAATAATAAATATTGCAAATGTCATCTAATTGTGTTTTGCTTGCTGATCTTAAAATAACTATGTGTACACGTATTGAAGAAAAAGTTCCATTTGCGGTCTATGAGGTTATTAGTTATTTTTCTCTTTGTTTATGATTGAAGCAAATAGTTTTTGTGCAGAATTAATAGCGGAACTGGCAAATACTTACGATGCAAAATACTGACAAATGTTGACAAAATAAAATGACAATGATTATAGCAAATGATGTTGGTTATGTAAATGAAGTTTAATGCTTTTAATGCGCTATTTAAAAAACTGAGAACCAATTTATTATTTTGTGATACGCAATTCAATTAGAGATACAAATGATAACATATTATTTTAATTTAATTCTTTCAAAACATCCTTTGAAGGTCCAAATACCTGCAAAAGAATTGTACTTAAAATAAAACACCTCTAAAGGTGTTTTATTTTAAGGTATATGGCTTCTATCTAAATAAAATAGAATATGCAATGGATTGTTGGCTTCAGCTTCTGTTCGAAAAGTGCAGCAAGGTTTGTGTTACACTGGATCAAAAAGCACCACCAAAAGACAGTTACAATCCTATCGAGGACGATATTGTCAACGCCGAATGGGAAATTTGGAATTTAGTAGATGATGATTTAACTAAGTATACTTAAGTATAAAGAGTTCGTGGTCAGCTACAATAAGATTAAATGTGCGCATTTGTAGCTGGTTCTAGCAAATGACCAATAACGCCAAGACATTTACAATCTTGTTCTCATAGACCAGGGTGGGCGGATCTGTCTTGAGGTGTATGTGAGAAGGGGCAAGCAATTTTTTTCTGGATTAACTTCAATACAACTCCCATAATAATAGTGTAGATCCCTAAATCTGGGCGAGGTCCGGAACATTTTCAAAATTGCAAAAATGTTTAAAAAATAAAAAAAAATATCTATTTTATCCGAGTCTAGTACTTATATCTTGAAACCTATGCATTGTGGAAGAATATTGAACAGGAAAAAAGTTTTAGTATTGAATTTTGCACAATATACTGCAAGTTAAAAATGTTTAAATTTATTACTGATGTTGCAAAATAGCAATAATTGATGAAAAAAAGGAAAAATAATCAAGTTTATTGGATAATTTTTTAAAAATATTTTAATTGCTCCGAGGGCATTCTAATTTTGATAAAAAAAAACTTTAGGGTATATTAAAACAACACACCAAATACCAAATTTTATTAAAATCGGTTATATAGTTTTCGCAAAATAATTTTTTGAAAAAAATTTTCGAATTTTCAAAATGTTGCACAGCCTCAAATCAAGCGTCTAGATACTTGAAAATTTTTTCGCATAGAAAAGACCGCTCATCCTTTCAAATGGTTTTTTGAAAAATTTAAATCAATTGATTAGGACAGCCACAGTAAATTTTTAAAGTTAACACTCTTTTTTTTATTTTTTAACAATTAGATTACATTTATCAATTTGCAATTAAGTATTTTTTTTTAAATTACAATTTTAAAGTACTATTTTTTCTTAATTTTATCTGTATTTAACAAAAAAATTCATATCCAAATAATTTTTTTTTGTTTAAACAAAAATTATTTAAATAATTGTAATAATTATAACTAAATACATTCATATTCAGAGTGTTGAAATATATACGTAAACAAATTTATTCATTGAAAAAATGCAATAGCATAGGGTAAAATATACAGTGTATTTAATGCATAAATAATAAACTTTGTTTATAACAAAATATGTGCAAATTAGACAGTT